>NC_047662.1:102486971-102767077 GCF_011762505.2 Arvicanthis niloticus
TGGCCAGAACACTCCAATGAGCTCTCATTTCAACTTAAAAGTAATTATATGTGTCATGACCCTATTTCCAAATAAAGCCACTGCCTGGGGTTTTGTGAGGTAGGAGTTCTACATGTCTTTTATTTTAAAACGTTGTGTGTGTGTGTGTGTATAAAACTCAACCCACAACAGGGAGAAAACGACCTGATTTTACATCATGTTCAAGAGCTGTTTTGATCTAATTAGCATTATTTTTGCTTAGAGAAGGAGACACAAGCTGGTGAGCCAGAAATAAATTCATCTTCCTAGCATGTTCGTCAAGCCAGAGTCCTTTCCATTCCCTGTGTCATATGCTAGCCACTTTACAAAACCGCATTGTCTTTCTGACTGGAAGGAATTTGCATTCGTGACATTTTGGCTAGAACTAATGGCCTCGGAAAAGTGCTTCGCCATTTTATCCTCTTAGCTACAGAACCATCCCAAGGCCCAGACAAGTATTGCTCCCATCTCACTGACCCAGACAGAAAGGGTGGAAGGGGGTTCTGGGATTACAGATTGAGAGTAGTGGAGCCAGGACTGCAACCCAAGTCTAGCCTCTCGTCCTGACACCAATACTCAGAGACTCCCAGGCTTCTTTCTCCTTTTCTCAGGTATTTAAAATACTACCTTTTAAATTAGTCAGACTCTCCTCTTCTCCAGTGTAGTTAAACACTAACACTCTTGAGGTTAAAAACTAAAAAGCAGGGGTTGGAGATTTAGCTCAGTGGTAGAGCGCTTGCCTAGCAAGCACAAGGCCCTGGGTTCGGTCCTCAGCTCTGGAAAAAAAAAAAAAAAAAGACAAAATAACAAAAAACTAAAAAGCAGGCACATTCCCAAAGGGAAATCTTTACAGATGTTTCCTCCAGAGAGAAGAAAGCACAATGTGTTGTCTACACTGCAAATGTCTGGTTTGGGGCTGGTCAGATGGCTCAGCGGTTAAGAGCACTGACTGCTCTTCCGGAGGTCATGAGTTCAAAAATTCCAGCAACCATATGGTGGCTCACAACCATCTGTAATGAGATCTGATGCCCTCTTATGGGGTGTCTGAAGACAGCGACAGTGTACTTACATATAATAAATAAATAAATTAATTGTTTGAAAAAAAATGTCTGGTTTGACCTTGGCTAAATTTTCTTCTCCAAGTAAGGCTGAGAAGGTGTGGGAGAAAGAGGAGGGGAGGAGGGAGAGAGGGGAAAGGCAGCAAACTATGAGAGGTAGATAAAGCCAGCCAGTGAGGCTGGGCCCTGCGATTCCTCTGCGCTACCTCTAGGTCGGTAAGCCAGCTCCAAAGCTGCGCCCAGCATTCATCTTTGTCCTTCCAACTGAGCAGAAGGAAAATATTTTTGTCTTTATGAAACTGTGGCCTGCCTTTGGGAGAGGGAGGACCGAGATTTATGTGTGTGTCTTCTCAGTTGCCTTTAGGTCAAAATGACCACTGTGGCGGAGTGACACATCTTGGGAAGGTATGCTCTGCCTTTCACAGTAGACTTTCGTGGCCTTGACTTTACTCAGTAATTTACTTAGTAATTCTAGACAGAATATTTTTGGAGGTGGTAGAATGCTGGGCTGTCAACTCTGTTGAAAGCAAGCTAGTATTCTTTCACTGAGACCCTCCAGTCTCTGTTCAGCTTTTACTTATTTATTTTTGAGACAAGATCTCGCTATGTAGCTTTAGCTGGCCTGGAACTGCCTGTGTAGACCAGGTAGGCCTTGAATTCAGAGAGATCTGTCTGCCTCTGCCGCCTAAGTGCTGGGATTAAATTCATGTGCCACCATGTCTGGCTCACCTTAAAACAATTTTTTGTGTGTGTATAGGTGTTTTGCCTGGCCTATATGTCTGTCTGTCTACCACTTATAGGACTTATGCCTGTGTAGGCCAGGAAAGGGTGTTGGATCCACGGGAACTAGAGTTACAGATGGTTGTGCGTCAGTATGGGTGTGGGGAATTGAATCTGGGCCCTTTGGAAGAGCAGCCAGGGCTTTTGGTCACTGTGTCTTCTCTCCAGCCCCCTCCCTTCAACTTTTAATTGTATGTTCTTGTTCAGGAGGAGTAAAATTTGCTGAATGTCATATATGTGATGAGTGTGTGTGTGTGCACAGTATATGTGTGCATGCATGCATACATACACATATATGTCGCATGTATGTATGTATGTATGTATGTATGTATGTATGTATATAGATACAGGACAGCCAGGGCTACACAGAGAAACCCTGTCTCGAAAAAAACAAAAAAACAAACAAACAAACAAACAAACAAACAAAAAAAAAGGAGCCTGGTCTTGGGTATGACAATTCTCTCGCCTGGATGGGAGTACTTGTTGCTTGGTATGCTCACTGGAGTGGCTCTCTACAATAGCTAGCTGATCAGGGCATGTGTAGGAGGAAGAACAGTGGTTGCCTTAGATACTCCAAATGCAGTTGTCCAATAAACTACTTCCAGGAATGCCCCAGGGCCCTCTTCCCGATCCCCTCAGCTTTGGCTGTCGAGGCCTTAACTGTCTACTTTGTAGCCCTTTTTTTTTTTTTTTTCTCAGCTGCTATCATTTTTTTCTGTCTTACTTTTGGTGCTAAATGTAGAGCACTTCTCTTTCATAAACTCTTTTACACGCCCCCTTCCTTCCAAAACTATAAATATTCACCTATTTTTATGATTTCATGTTTTACATGCAAATCTTTATGCCATCTGGAATTTAGTCTGATGCTAGCCAGGACTGGGCTCCAAATTAATTTTATTTCTAATGGCGAGGTTTTCATGTGTGGGCTTCTTAAGTATGACTCAATTCTCAGAGCTCCATAAAAGCTTCAAAGTCAAGAATCGAGAAGCTAAACTGTAAGTCAGCCAGCTCCTAATCTCTGTTCCATTACTGCTCAGAGGCTCTGGCACCTTCTGTCCTTCTCCGGGGAGAAGCTCTGGATGTTAGGACAGGAGGAAGGCTGAGGTAAGGATGAAGCTTACAGAGAACTCTCTGGAGAAGCCAAACATTTGCTGGGTTCCTGCCACCAGGCACCGCCTCCTGGGACGCAGGACCCAGCCTTGCAAGCAGCATCACTGGCCCCCTGTGCCACTCCTTAATTGCATTTTCTTGTCCTCCCCCCAAGCCCTTTCTCCACTGGTCCATCTCCGAATGGTGACTGCTTAGACACTCCCAATAGACACATAACCCTGGAGAAATTTGACTTTACTTTTTGAGACAGGGTCTCATATGTCCCATAGCTTAAAACTTGTTATGTAGCCGAGACACTCTTAACATTCATATATATATATATATATATATATATATATATATATATATATATGATTTATTTTAATTTTATGTGTATGAGTGTTTGCCTGCATGTATGTCAGTGTACCAAATACATGCAGTGGTTGTAGAGGCAGGGCCTGATTCCCTGCAACTAGTTATAGAGGTTGTGAGCCACGACGGGAGTGATGGGAACCTAAGCTGGGTCTGGAAGAGCAGCTAGTGATCTTATCTTAACTGGTGAACCAACTCTTCAGCCCTGGCTTTGACTCTTAAGCCTTTGCTTCCACTTCCCAAGTGCTGGGATTACAGATGTGGGCTCTAAACATTAAACTCAACACACACTGTTTCATTCGATTTAAAAACAAGAACAGCAACGGAAAAACCCAGCTGGCATTATTGGTTCCATTTCTCAAATGATGAAACTGAGTTTCAGAGAGGGGAAATGATTTACTGAAGGTCACCAACAGGAAGCCCCCCTTCAGAAGCCTAGGTGCAAAGGGTTAACTTCGGGGAGAAGAACCTCTCCTTTGGTTGGCTTCCTCTACTTTTGGAAGCTAGTTAGTGGGGTTGAGTGGGGTTTTCAGTTTGAAATTGCTTTCCTTTTTAAGATCTATTTTAAATTCTGTATATATGTGCATGGCTGTGCGTGGCTGTGCGTGGCTGTGCGTGGCTGTGCGTGGCTTGTGCTCACTTGACGCAGCTGCCAGCACAGTTAAGGAGAGGGTGTCAGAACCGGAGGAGCTGGAGTTACAGGCAGCTGTGAGCTGCTGACATGGGTGTGGGGAACAGACTCAGATCTTCTAGAAGAGCAGTAAGTGCTTCAGCTGCTGAACATTTCAGCAGCCCAGGGTGGGCATTGCAAAGTCAGGTCTTCCACCCTTTGACATAGCTTCTTCCATCTGCAATGCCCGCCTCAGCTCTTTGGCTCTAGGTCAATGGTTTCCTTACAAGCAACCTCCGGTGTCCAGCTCCCTTGCTCTTGCCTCTTCCTGCCCTAAGAATCCCTCCAGGGCTCTGTCTTCCGCCAGGCTGTTGCTTCATGAAGGGAGAGATGAGCTCAACATCTCCTGCCCTCCTTTATTTTCAGTCTCCTGGGTCTGATGCATGGCCTGTGACACATGCTTGTCTATCTTAATACACTTTGTATTACTCTAACAAAGCACCAACGGCTGAGACTAACCATGCCATGGTTTGTTTAGTTCTTGAGGTTCAAGAGCATGGCACCAACATCTGCTTGGCTCTGGGGAGGGCCTTATAGCAGATGGTACCACAGCAATAGGAATGGGCAGGAACCATGTGACAGCTCCAGCGCTGCCATGGTACCGAGCTCGGGCGTAGGCCTGGGGGATTAAAAAAAGACAGACTCAGGTTTCTCATTATGAGAGAAAGCCAAAGCTTTTTCTGAGCAGGTTCAATATATACCCCAAGCCAGGGAAGGAAAAACACCAACAAGAACTCAACTGGGGGGCAATGGGATGTCAAGTGTAAATTCCCTTCCTGGGGCACCATGCCTACATCAGGATGTTTTGATCTTAGGAAAACCGCAGAATGTTACTTGTCAGACAGCAGCACACAGAAAGTCTCAGCCAGGGCATGGCAGCCCTTCGGAGTCCTACACTGTGGGGCACGAGGAAGAGACAAACGACACCTGTGGAATAGTTCTTAGGGCTTGTGATGCAGCTAGCATGAATATGGCCCTGGCCGGGCGGTGGTGGCGCACGCCTTTAATCCCAGCACTTGGGAGGCAGAGGCAGGCGGATTTCTGAGTTCGAGGCCAGCCTGGTCTACAGAGTGAGTTCCAGGACAGCCAGGGCTACACAGAGAAACCCTGTCTCGAAAAACAAAACAAAACAAAACAAACAAACAAAAGAATATGGCCCTGGATTCCAGCCCTATTGGCTCCCTAACCCCAAAGTAAGGAAGAACCAGAAATTCAGGGAAGGAGTCAGCCTTGCTTACTCTTGTTGGGGCACGGTGCGACATGACTGTATCCAAGTACCAGGAAGCTGTAGCAGGAAGAATCCAAGTTCAAGTTTAGCCTTGGTTATGTAGTAAGACCTTGTCTCAAACTAATGGCTGTAGATGTGCTAAGTGGTAGAACACTGGTCTAGCATGCACAAGGCTCTGGGTTCCATCCCAGCACAAGGGAGAGTGCAGGGTGTGAGGATGTACAACTCTTTTCTCAGGGCAACTGGTCTACTCCCACCACCGAAGCATTCATCCCCACAGAGGTTATTGACTCTCTGTAGCCAGACTTAATTAGGTCCTAGCAGGCTCTACCTAGTTAAGGTCCTGCTGCCTCATCACTGTCATACTAGAAAAGGGAATGAAGATTCCAGCCCATGATCCTCTGGGGCAAGTCAAGGCGTATATTAAATAAGTGTAAGAAGAAAAACAATTGTGTATATGTGCCTGTGTGTGCAAGTGTGTGTATAAATGATCGCAAGTGTGTGCCTGTGCCTCTGTGTGTGTGTGTGCAAGTGTGTGTGCAAGTGTGTGTGCTTGTGTATGCCTGTGTGTGGATGCCTCTGTGTGTGTGCCTGTCTGTCTCTGTATGTGTGTCTCTATCATGTTAGTCTTGGCTCTTGCATCTATCAATCTATCACTGTGAATCTTCACCTGAAGATAATATAAGCTGTAAGAAGACGCATAAAAATGACCATTCCTAGGCTGGCAAGGTGGCTGACCGGAAAAAACTCTTGCTACCAAGACTGAAGAACTAAGTTTGATACCCAGAAACCACATAGCAGAAGGAAAGCACCAACTCTACAAGGCTGTCCTCTGAGCTCTGTGTGTTCCACACTCATGCACACATGCCCACAGGCACACATGTACACTGGTATGTAAAATAATAATTGTAATTTTGGAAAGCCTAAAAATCCTCTGACTTGTATGTTAGATGATTTCCTTGGGAAGTATCTCTTGTTTTTAAAAAGCATTTTGTACTTTAAGAATTAAAGAGAGTTTCTTTGTGTGTGTGTGCACGTGTGTGTTATTGGTGATAGAACTTCACAAATGACTATACTTTTCTACTACCAAGCCATTTCTCCAGCTGTTTCTCCTTTTTAGTATTTCATTTTGAGATGGGTCTAAGTTAACCAGGCTAGCCTGGAATAAACTTGGTAGCCCAGGATTGGCAAGCTCCTGTCTCAGTTTCTGAATAGCTAAGGATATAGGTGTGCATAGTAGGTAGAGAAAATACTTTCATTTTCAAGTCGAGGGTCTTTGTTTTGTTTTACAGACAAAAGGGTCTCATGTTTCCCAGAATAACTTTGCACTTATAGCCAAGATGACCTAAAATTTAGGCTCCTCCCACCTCCACCTCCCAAGTGCTGGTTCACTGAGCCCAGTTTTAGGCAGCGCTGGGGGACTGAACACAGGGCTTTGAGAATGGTAGGCAGGCACTTACTAACTGAGCCAAATCTCCAATCCCAGTTCTCAGTAATTTTCATGTGTACACGTAGTGGTTCTTAACATGTTCACATGGTTGTGCAACCAATCTCCAAAGTTTGTACATCTTAAAAACCTAAAACTTTGTACTGATTAAACACAACTCTCAGGTATTTTCCTGTCTGTGGCACCTGGAAACCATCACTTTGCTTTGCATCTTTATGAAGTTGACTCTTTTGGGAAACTCATAAAAGCAGAATTATATAGCAAACCTTTTAAGTGAGTAGCTTATTTCACTTCTCCCAATGTCCTCAATTTTCATTCATGCATATGTCAGAATCTTCTTTCTTCTTCTTCTTCTTCTTCTTCTTCTTCTTCTTCTTCTTCTTCTTCTTCTTCTTCTTCTTCCTCTTCCTCTTCCTCTTCCTCTTCCTCTTCCTCTTCCTCTTCCTCTTCCTCTTCTTCTTCTTCTTCTTCTTCTTTGTTTTGGTTTTTTTCGAGACAGGGTTTCTCTATGTAGCCCTGGCTGTCCTGGAACTCACTCTGTAGACCAGGCTGGCCTCGAACTCAGAAATCCACCTGCCTCTGCCGCCCAAGTGCTGAGATCAAAGGCGTGCGTCACCACTGCTCGAGAGAATTTTCTTCTTTTTAAAAGCCCGAAAAACATCCTATTTTGTTTAATTTTCAACTTTTAAATTAATTTTTAATTTCTACTTTTATTATTTCTGACTGTAGTCATTTTGATCAGAGAAGGCTTTCTCTTCTTATTTTTTTGTAATAAAGGCAAATATTCAATTGGGGCTGGCTTACAGTTTCAGAGGTTTAGTCCATTATCATCATAGCAGGAAGCATGGTAGCATGCAGTCAGACTTGGTGCTGGACAGGAGCTGAGAGTTCTGCATGCTGATTGGAAGGCAACCAGGAAAGACTGACTTCTAGGCAGCAAGGAAGATGGTCTCTTCCACAATGGGTGTAGCCTGAGCGTAGGAGGACGCCTCCAAAACCCACCCCACAGTGACGCACCTCAGAGAAGGCTTTTTTGAATTTAGTCTACCTTTTGAAATGTATTGAAGTTTGAGGGCTTATGCTTTGTTTTGTTTGAGACAATGTCTCTCTATGTAGCCCTGGTTGTCCTGAAACTCACTATGTAGATCAGGCTGACCTCAAACTCAGAGAGTCCCCTGCTTCAGCCTTCTGAGTGCTGGAACTAACAGTGTGTACCACCACACCTGCCTGGCTGGGCTGTTTGAGTTTTGAAATGGTCATTTTTAAGTGGTTTATGGGTACCTCCAAAGGAATATATTATTGATTTTTAAGGTTAGTAGTTTGATATATTTTAATTCAATCTTTTTTGCTAATTAATAAATCATATAATCTATGCTTGCTTTTATTGTATGATTTATTAATTAATCATAGGCTGAGAGAGTTGAATTAAGATTGCCAGCTGTTAGGCTGTGGTGGCATACACTTTTGTTCCCAACACTTGGGGGCAGAGGCAAGGTGATCTCTGTCTGAGTTTGAGACCAGCCTGGTCTATACATCGAGTTCCAGGACAATCAGAGCTACACAGAGAAACCCTGTCTCAAAAAAATAAATCAAACCACACCAAAAAACCTTCTACCATTGGGCATGGTAACACACGACTTTAATCGCAGCACTCTGAAGGCAGGTGGATCTCTGTGAGTTTGAGGCCAGCTTGATCTACAAAGCCAGTCCAGGACAGCCATGGTTCTGTTATACAAAGAAACCTGTCTCAAAAAAAAACAACAAAACAAAACCAAACAAAATAAAATAAACCCCTACTGTTGTGTTGGGGCTGGAGTTGGGGCTCAGCAGTTAAGAGTATTGCTCTTCCAGAGGATCCAGATTCATTCCTAGTGCCAGGCTGGGTGGCCTACAGTCTGACCCCTCTAGGTTTCATGGGCACCTGCCTTCACAGGAACAGATACATACACATAACTAAATAGAATGGAGATAAACTCCCTATGCCCAGTTGCATTTCTGTTCATTCCTCCCTGTATTTCCTGTCAATATTACTTTATGAATTCTGATGCTATATTTTTTCATGCATAGATATTTATGACAGAGCTTCATTTAGCACTCAGCCCTTTTCATCATGAAGTCTTCTTTTGTGTCTTTTCTAGGTTGTGTGTGTGTGTTAACCTTGTCTAGTAATAATATTGCAACCCCTGTTTTTCTCATTGCTTCTATTTTCATTGTAGCTTCTGTTTTTGTTTATTTTTTTTTTATTTTTTTATTTTTCACCTGAGGAATACTGTTGTACAAGTATCTCTTGCACACTGTACTAGCTGGGCTTAGTTTGGGATTCTCCACTGTTTCTCAAGACTGGGATTATTGGGTCAAAGGTAAAGTAAGCTCTTCTTAGCTCTTGACCTTCTCGACCAAATAAATAACTTTCACAGGTTGCATGCATGCTATCCTGACACCAGCTGTCTAGAAGCAAACCATTTCTCCATCACTGCCAGGATGGCTATTATACCACTGGCTGCTTAAATTATTAATAGATGAAGATGGGGCCTCATTGTCCACCCCCCCCCCCCAGCTTTGTCAATTTCCACTCTAAGTTAAGAGAGAAGAAAGATGATCTCAAAATGAGAATGCTCTGTTTTGGGTATCCCAGTGAGCTTGATGTTGGGTGGTGATGTTTTTTATTCCTGGCTACCATGGAGAAACCAGATCAACTTCTTCCCATAGGCTCTTCCACCTAGCCTTTGAATTTTCCTGGGAGAATTATCTCTGTCCTTTTATTTCTGATGGGAAATCCATGCTCCTGGCAGCCATGTTTCCAGTCCCACAGTGAAGCCATTGCAAGGGGCCTGATGTGTGGAGGGGAGCAGACATTCACAGAAGGAAGAGAGTCAGACCCTGCTAGAATCTCTGACTGTGGCTGTCCAGAAATGTATTGCATGAACCAATACACAGCCAATTTCCCCCGCTAAGCTCACTTTGGGTTTCTGTCTGTTGCAACTCAGAAAGAACCTTTAGCGTACTTCCTACGGCACCTGAGGACGGTACACATTGCAGTCTCCTCCCATCAGACAGCCCGTCTCTTCAAAAACTCAAAAAGCTCTTGGATGTGCTCCTCTGATCCACACAGAATGATGGCAACTCAAACGCAGCCAGATCAAGATGCATACACCTCCTACACACACACACGAATTTCTCCACACACAACGATGATCACACCAAGACGCAGGCCTGAGGAGAAGCCCTTGCTGGGCAGTATGCCATCCGGAAATCTGCACCGTTCTCTGTACACCCGCTGCCTTTTCCTTCACTGCCCTATTCAGTCATTTCACTGATATATAATGAGTACCTGCCAAGAATCATGTCAGCCCGGAGGCCCCAAGAGAGTCAGCAAACGGTCTGTGCTGTCAAGGAAGCTACAGTTCTGGGGCTGCGAGGCTGTCAGAAGGCAGCTCTGACTGAGGCCGCGGGATGAATGCTCAGCAGATGTTTTTGTCAGGGGCTGCAGTTGCTCACAGGCTTTGTCCCTTGTTGCCTGAGACAGTTGTCTGGCTGGTTGACCGCCCCCTCCCCCCCCCCCCCTCCGCGCCCCATGCCATTGCCAGAATGGCTTCCTGAACACAGCTGTGCTAGCCACCTCCCCCCCACCCCCCCACCCCCGCAGGCTGAGACCAAATTCTTCAGCCTAACCAAAAAAAAAAAAAAATGTGATTCCAGATAATTCCTTAGCCCCTTTTCTTAGCTGCATCACCCACTGCTCCCCCTTGTCCACAAATCTTCCAGTGTAGTCAGCCCATGTTCTTTGTTACTCTGATCAGCACTCCACCACCACCCCCCCAACCATCATGGCTTCCCCCCTCCCCTTCTTTCTTGCCTCTTACATGTCTCCTACACGTCTTGGTTGTACACACCTCCTAAGGTGTTAGGATGGCAGATGGATTTTCTTCATACACGATGTCTCTGATAGTCTGACTGGAGAGTTGTATGGAAAAGAATCCCATAAACGTGCCCAAGTTCAGCGAAAGAGGAAGGGTTCATGTGCAGTTTGCCACAGGTGTGAGACTGGGAGCGTGGCTTAGCTATAAGAACCTTTGATAGCATTACTGAGACCCTAGGGTCTGCCTCCAGCACAGAGAAATAAGTAGATTTTTTAAAAAGGTGGGAGGGGATTGTTTAAAATGGGTGCAAGGGTGAAGGCACTTAATGCCAAGCTGGACAATTTGAGTTCCATCTCTAGAACCCACATGGTAGAAAACCAGAACTGATTCCCACGGTTGCCTTCTGACCTTGGCATTTGCATTGTGGTATGCAGGCCCGCACTCATACACACACGCATGGAAATAAGTAAACGTGGCCAACAAATTAAAAATAATAAATAAAAATAAAATGAAAGACAGCAAAGTAAAAAAATAAAAATAAATAAAGCATTGTGTGTATAGGGAAACAGCATCCTGTTCCAAAGCCAGTCTAATGTCACCTGTCCCCGTGAAACCTTCCTAACTTCTCCAAGTGAAATTGATCTAATCTGTTTCTAAACTTTCATAATGCAGTCTCTGTGCTTCAGCACAGATGGCACCTGCCTTCTCACGGGTGCCTGTGGTTTTCTGTGTTTGAGAGACAGATGGCATCCTGTGGTGTAGGAGACTGTCTGTTTACTGACAAGCTGGAACTGTGTGAAACCTCGCTTGTTCTTCCACAGGACGGGCGCACAGCTGCACAGCTGCACAGGTGCTTCAAGGTCTGGCTTCACACCCACCAGGAAATTGTCCAGCAGCCTCTGAGGATGGTGTTCCTGTGACTGTGCACACGAATGTGTGTGTGTGTGTGTGTGTGTACGTGTGTGCGCGCCAGTGCATGTGTGTGCATGTACATGTATGGAGGGAAGAGGTCAATGTCAGAAGCCTTTATCTATTGCTCTCCACTGTGTTTTTTTGAGACAGGGTCTCTCTCTGAAGCTGGAGCTTGTCTTTTGGGCTCACTGGCTTGCTAGAAAACCCTAAGGGGTCCTCTTGCTTCCACCTCATGCCTTCCAGCTTTGGGGTTACAGACACATGCAATGGCCCAGTTGGAGATGAGCACCATGCATACGAAGCAAGCGTTTTACCTATTGTGACATCTCTTCAGCTCTCCCTTCTCTCTCTCTCTCTCTCTCTCTCTCTCTCTCTCTCTCTCTCTCTCTCTCTCTCCTCCTTCCTTTCTTGAGACAGAGTTTCACTATGCAGCCCTGGCTGGCCTAGATCTCCCATGTGTAAACGAGGCTAGTCTTGAAGTCACAGAAATCTGTCTGCCCTTGTCTCCTACAGGCTAGAATTAAAAATAGGTGCCACTATTGGCCTGGGGTGATGGCGCACGCCTTTAAGCCCAGCATTTGAGAGGCAGAGGCAGGTGCAGAGCTCTGTGAGTTCGAGGCCAGCCTGGTCTACAGAGAGAGCTCCAGGACAGCCAGGGCTACACAGAGAAACCCTGCCTCAATAAAACCAAATACATAAATATCACCACACCCAGTACCTGCCGGATATGTGTTTTGACAGCCTCACTAAGCTCCCCAATTTGACTTCCAACTCATGACCTTTCTGCCTTTAGTTTCCCAAGTGTTGGAATTACAGGCCTGTGCCATGATGCCCAGCCCTCTTTTCAAAACCAAAGTCATTCATTTCCTGTGTGGTTACTTCTGTCCATCAAGTTGTTTGTGATATTTTTGTTGTCTGTAACTAGCAGCTGAGTTCCCAGACTCTTTTATTCACCCCTCCATTCAGGAAACCTTTGTCCTGTCTCATTAGTGGTCCGCTCAGTGCTCAGTGTTTGGGATACAACTCTACCTCGCAGCCAGTCTCTGACTTACTGAGAATGGGGTGAAACAAGTCTTGAAGCTGCTGTGTGGCCCCTAAGAAAGAGCAGAGATATTGTGATTGTGGTGGAAGGCCTGAGGTGGGGTTGGGGGGATGTGGCAGGGGGGAGCTTGCTGCCATAGGCACACCCACATGCTAAATTTCCTCTTCCTCTGCTTCCGTGCCCCCTTACACCTCGGTCCTGTGACTTCCATAGCTGCAAGCTGTATGCTCCTCAGATCAGGGAGCTACACTAATAGAGAGCATTTCAATTGCCTCCGTACACCTCACCCTACCCCATACTCAACCCCCACACATGCACAAACAAGAGCTCAGCATTTATTACCCTCCCACACCTGGGATCTGGCCTCTGGCCTCCCTTGAATTTCCCTGACTGTATTCATACCCAGGACCTTGGGCCTAGGAAACCAGCCAGACTCTTGAGCTGCATGGGGCCCCCTGGTTTCCTGTCTCCAGGACTGAGTGACCACCATGGTCACTTGTGATGTCCTTAAATTACGACAGGGGCTATAAAATCACTGGACAGGTCACTAAGGCCCCTCCACCTCTCTGTCCTTGGCCCCACCCTACGAACATCCCCCACCTTCCCTCCCTGCTTGCAGACATATCGAAGCTGCCAGACTCAGCGGTAGAATCTTACAGCCTTTTTGGCAGGAGCCTGGTTGGCTCCCGAGAGTGGACTTGAGAGATCACATTTCTTCAGCTTGTACCAAATATTATTCAGATGTAGCTTTGTCAGACACACACAAATTGCTCATCCAACAAACACAGAAGGGCTAATCCCAGGGCATTTATCAGAGTAGGGAAAGCCTAGAGAAAGAATAGCCACAAGAGGCCTTTGAGACCTGGCCAGGTGAGGTTGGCCTGAGGGGAGATGGTGAGACCTGTGTGTATTCCTGGGGTTTTTATTCCACAGAGTGCCTGAAACCTAGTACCAGAGCTTTAGAACCTGCTGTCATCGTTGTCATTAAAAGCCTGCCCCGGTGTGTACACTTTCTAGTGATGAACCATAATGGAGAAGCCCACACAGGCCGGGCTGCCTTTGTAGGTAGACAGACCTCACCCCAAGTAACAATGGTCAGGTAGAATAGCTGACTGTGAGGACTTTGTAAGCCACCACCACAAAACACCAACTGCACTTAGGCCTTTTGTAACTTCTCAGAACTCCCAGTCTCTCTTTAGCTCTGGCTGGGAGGTGTGAACATGGCGACTAGGAAAGCAGGTTAAGGGACTGGGTCTGCACAATGACAAGGGGCAGAGACACGAGGTCTTCTGTTCATGGCAGAAAGCTGGTCATGCAGCTCGAGTCTCTTGCCAGCTGCTTTCTGCTGAGGCTTTCTAACAGGCTCTGGGAGCTCCCCCTCCAGGGACTCAGCCCAGAAATGAGAGAAACCAGGCCTTATTCTCAGACCCAACATCTGCAGCCAGAGAGAGCAAGATAAGATGAAGCCTCTGGAGACAGCCTGTGTCCTCTCATGGCCTTGCTACAGGGTCTGCCTCAGTACTGGCATCTTGACATGTACTGAGGGGATTGTGGGGGGGGGAGGGGGAGGGCTCTCGTGGAAGGAGGAGGCAGTGACCACAGCAAGGTAAGCAAATGAAAATGATTGCTTGGCTAGACATGGTGGTGCATTCATTCAATCTGTCTGCAGATAGAGGCAGACAGAACTCTGTGAGTTTGAAGCTAGCCCCGTCTGTCTAGAAAGTTCGACGTTAGCCAAAGCTGCATTTGGAGACCTTGTTTTAAAAACAAACAAACAAACAAACGAAACAACAACAAAAACCTACACACCGCAACAAAAGTAATTGCTGACTTGTATTGTTGAAATATCTTAAGGTCTATATAACCTTTGGCAGCAATAAAGCAGAGTGCTGTGGCCTGCAGATCTGGGGGAGGCAAAGGGGTGTCCTGGTGCAGCTGGTTCTGACCCAATCAGGAAGGCCAGGAGGGAGTCACAAGGTTATTTCTACAGGACAGGTGTGGGCATGCTGTTCTTATTACTTTTCAGAAAGAAAAGATAATATTTTAGTCACTGTTCTTTTGCTGTGAAGAGACACCATGACCAAGGCAAGTCTTATCAAGAAAGCACTTAATTGAAGGTAGCTTACAGTTTCAGAGGCTTAGTCCATTATCATCGAGGCAGGGACGGTGGGGGCACTCGTGGTGCTGGAGGGGTAGCTGAGAGCTATATCCTGATCTACAAGCCAAGAGGGACACTAGGCTTGGTGTGAGTTTTTTAAACCTTAAAGCCCAACTTTGGTGACGCACTTCCCTCTAACAAGGTCACATCTCCCAATCCATTCAAATAGTGGCAGTTCCCAGTGACTAACCATTCAGATAGATGAGTCTCTGGGGGCCTTCTCATCCAAACTACCTCAGGTACTGAAAGGCCTGTGGGTAGGATTTAGTGTGGCGCAGTATTTACCCTGCGAGTTGGAACCCAGGGTTTAGACTTCAGCACTGTAAAACAAAGCAGAATTATGTTCAAATAAGACTCTGAGAAGTGAGATTCTTTGTTCAACTGAGGTCAAAAAAGTTCTGATGTAAGGCTTCTGAACCCATGCTCATTTTAACCTTCCTTCCTTCCTTCCTTCCTTCCTTCCTTCCTTCCTTCCTTCCTTCCTTCCTTCCTTCCTTCTTCCCTTCCTTCCTTCCTTCCCCTAACCTTCATTTTTTGTTTGTTTGTTTGGTTTTGGTTTTTGGAGACAGGGTTCCTCTGTGAAGCCTTGGCTTTCCTGGAGCTTACTCTTTATAGACCAAACTGGCTGGCTTCAAACTTAGAGAGATCTGCCTGCCTTTACCTCCTGAGTGCTGGGATTAAAGGGGTGTGCCATCAGCACCCTTCGAGACATGATCTTATAGAGTGCAGGCTGGTCTCAAACTCTCTACGTACCCTAGCATGGAAAAGTCTGTGTCATTCTTAGTCTGACTATGCTGTACCTGCCCTGTTGTTACAAACCTCTGGAGAGATGCAGTAGATTCAGGAATCAGTTTAAAACTATTCAGAGGGGCGAGGGATTTAGCCCAGTCAAAGAACAACTACCTGGCATGTGTAAACTGATATGTTTAATTCCTAGTATGACAGAAATTCCCAGTTATATGACAACTCTTAGAACAGTGGGTTTGGGATTTTGGTGGCCTTGAGCTTGGAGTGATACTTTTTAGGGGTCAATATTCAGGCAGGTTTCTACTGATACCCTCAAGCTGTTGTAATCATCTTAGTTTTCCTGATTCGGAGAAGGAAGTGGGATGTTGGGCTTTCTCCCTTAAAATTAGGGTCATTCTGGGTAAACCAGAACAAATTGTTTATCTATCTGTTGTGGAAAAGTCTTGGGCTTTGCAGCTCAGTTAAGAAAAAATGGGAATAAATTCTGAGGAGAAATGGATCAGGCCTAAGAGCACACATCAACATGGGTCCCTCGGGTGAGAACGTGGGAGCAATTCCTGACATGAGTGAAGTTTCAGACACCAGGGAAGACAGCTGCTAGGCCATGCACCTTTCTGCAGACAGAGAGGCCTACACCCTGCTTCTGGGCTTTCTCTATAGTGTTATCAGCTTTCTTCCACACCCTCCACCCGCCTCAGTATAGGGACTCCGAAGGTGATATATTGATTATAGATGACAGACAGAGCATCAACCCCTTGGGAATAGCTCTTTATAGATACTTGAGAGAGCCAGGCTATAAGCAACTGCATGTGGTAACAAGGTCCCCAGAGCTTGATGACAACAAGGTGCCTTTTAGTGTGGATGGTGTTAACAAATCCAGCAAAGCCGATGGCAGTTACCAGTGGGGACCACTCCAAGGACGTCAGAAGAAAGCTGGTAACACTATAGAGAAAGCCCAGAAACAGGGTGTAGTCCTCTCTGTCTGCAGAAAGGTGCATGGCCTAGCAACTGTCTTCCCTGGTGTCTGAAACTTCACTCGTGTTAGGAATTGCTCCCACGTTCTCACCTGAGGGACCCATGTTGATCTGTGCTCTTAGGCCTGATCCGTTTCTCCTCAGAATTTATTCCCATTTGTGAGATTCTATCTAATTATCATTCTCTTTCAGATGTGAAGATTGAAACTCTTTGATACAACACCTGGGACATTTTAATACAAGGAGATGACATACAATGTGTGTGTGGTACTAGGAATCAGATCCAGGATCTTGCCCTTGCTAGGCAAGCAGTCAATCTTTGAGCTCTACGTTTATCCAGGAGATTGGGTTCTGAAGCACAAAATCCATGGGCAGAAATGTTGCTTGGCTTCAAGAAGAAAAGGGGGAAAGGAGCAAGCAATATAGGCAACGGCCTCTTTCTTCCTTCTCATGCCCAATTGACTTTGTGGTCTGTTTCTGTCTCTCAGCTTTGTTTGCTTCTCTGCACACTGGCAGAAGAGGTTTATCATCTACACGACCATCCACACTGGCTATCCTGAATTTCAAATCCAAATACCCAGTATTGAAGTACTGACCATCTGACTGGCCTAGCTTGGGTTAGATATTCTCCCCTAGTATAATCAGCTGTAGTTGGGAGGTGAGGTGAAAAAGGAGAGAGGAAAGGAGGGAGGAAGGGAGGGAAGGAAAAGAGGACAGAGGGAGGGAGAAGAGGGAGAGACAGATAGACAGACAGAAACAGGTAAAGACACAAAACTACCAAGACCCTTTCTTGGAAGAGAACAAGTTTTAAGAGAAAGCTTGTGTCCTGAATTTCAGGGCATTATTACTGTTACATTTCCTAGAACTTATACATAACTGTGCCTCCACTTCTCAGAATGTCTTCATTTTTTTCCTTGGGTGTCAATGACTGAATCCAGCAGGGCCTTGTGCACAGCTAAGGAAGTGTCCTGCTACTGAGCTGCAGCGCCAGCTTCTTCCCAGAAGCCAGCATTTCCTTGTGTCTCCTTCAATGCCTGGTCCAACATTGGTCTCACTTTGGAATATTTATAGGTTAGTTTGGTTGTTGCTATAAGCTCTTCGGCAAGCTGGTTTCAAGCCCTTTGGTGCATTGAGCAATAAGCACCCTGTTATTTTCTTCTCTGTTTTATGGTTTAGGGCCTTGTAACTTTGTGATCCATGGACATACAGCATTTGTGTCACCTAAGTGGTATTAGAAGTGCAGAACTGCAGCCGTGATCCCGGCACTTGTGAGGCTAAGGCAGGGGAATCTCAAGTTTGAGATTAGCCTGAGATACCCAGTAAGTTTCATGGTAGCCTGGGATATACAATGAGATCCTGTCTCGATAAAGCAAATAAACAGGGCTGGAGAGACGGCTCAGCACCAGCAGGTAAGAGTACTTGTTCTTGCAAAGGACTTGAGATTGGTTCCTAGCACCCACATAGTGGCTCACAATCATCAGAGCTCCAGTTTCAGGGGAGCCAGTGCCCTCCTTTGAGCTCTCTGGGCACCAGGAATGCACATAGACACAGGAAAAACACTCACACACATATAATAAAATAAATGAATTTTTAAAAATTTCAAAGCAAATAAAATCAAAGCAGAACAAGGAAATAAACAAAAGATGCTGAAGAATTCTTCCCTGGCCTGGGAAAGCTGTGTCTGCACACACACACACACACACACACACACACACACACACACACACACACACCACGCACGCACACCATGCACGCACGCACACACACACACACACACACACCACGCACGCACACCACACACACACACACACCACGCACGCACACACACACACACCATGCACGCACACACACACACACACACACACCATGCACGCACGCGCGCGTGCACACACACACACACACCACGCACGCACGCACGCACGCACACACACCACGCACGCACGCACGCACGCACGCACACACACACACCACGCACGCACGCACACACACCACGCACGCACGCACGCGCACACACACACACACCACGCACGCACGCACGCACGCACGCGCACACACACACACCACGCACGCACACCACGCACGCACGCACGCACACACACACACACCACGCACGCACGCACGCACGCACACACACACACCACGCACGCACACACGCACGCACGCACACACGCACGCACGCACACACACACACCACGCACGCACGCACGCACACACACACACCACGCACGCACGCACGCATGCACACACACACACACACACCACACGCACGCATGCATGCACGCACACACACACACACACACCACGCACGCACACACGCACGCACGCACACACACACACCACGCACGCACGCACGCACACACACACACCACGCACGCACGCACGCATGCACACACACACACACACACCACACGCACGCATGCACGCACGCACGCGCGCACACACACACGCACATGCACGCATGCACGCACTCACACACACACACACACACACACACACACACACACACACACACACAGAGTTACATTTTTACTTATTTGGGATTGTTTGGAGATCAGAAAACAACTTGCAAGAGTAAGTTCCTTCTTCCCGAGGACTGAAGGAGGCAGACAGTCAGATGTGGGGGCAAGTGCCTTGACCTGCCGAGCCACCTAGCTGGCCTTTGATGATGTTTCAAATAAGGTGACAGAAACATGGAGCATTGCTCCCCTCTCTGCTTGGTATGCTTTTCAAGCATAACAAGAAAGGAAAGAGCAAGGACTAAGGACACTGTCAGGGCTCGGTCTTCTAGCTGCTCAAAATAAATTTGTTTTATAGCCAAATGAAGTAATCCAAGGCACTAAGCCAACTTGCCAGAGAAATCGCTCAGTCCCCTTGGAGGATTTGGGAAGTGAGAACAGCAGAGGAAGTCTGGAGCACTGGCCACCACAATCACTTTCCTAACTCTAACAATGAAAACATAGTAGCTTGTTACTGTTACTTCAGATCAACTTAATGAAAAACGGGGGAGGCAATGCTTGTAACAGGTGGACCTCAGGGAGTCTGGCATGACCTGGCAGGGTGCTTTTCTCTGTGTCCTTGTTGGCTTTGTTCTTGTGGACTCCTTCTACACGATGGCTGTAGTTGGTTGCATAGTAAATTTCCAAACTGTACCTTATTCCAGACTTCAGAATTGCATTTATTTGGAAACACCGTCTTTGCAAATGCATCTTTGCAAAATCATCTTTGCTAAGCGAAGATGATATCATACTAGATTAGGGTAGACCTCAAATATCCTTATAAGAAATAGTGAAGCTGAGTGTGTTGTGAATGGCTTTAATCCCAGAACTCAGGAGACTGAGGCAGGAAGCTTTGGGCTGAAGGACAGGCTGGGCTTACAGAGAAGGCCCTGTCTAAACAAAACAAGAACTCGAGTAAGAGTAAGAAATAAAAAAAGAAAGGGACAGAGAAAGGACCCAGCAACAGAGTTCATGATTCAGTATGATGTGGTTAGGTGTCAAGTCGACAAGGGTTGGGGACTGTGATGATTAACCTCCATTGGATTTAAAATGCCTATGGAGACAGGAATCTCAGTATGCCTGTGAGGGTACTTCCCTACGGAAGGAAGATCCATCCTGAATACGAGCAACAGTCCCAGACTGAATAGAAAAGAAAAATCAAGCTGGAGACCACCATTCTCCCCTTTCTGCTTCCTGTCTGTAGAAGCATGTGACCAGTCTCTTGCTGCCCTGCTCACCTCACCATGATGCATTGCACCCTCAAACTGTGAGCCCAAAGTTGCTTTTGTTGGGTACCTTATTACAGCCATGAGAAAATGAACTAATTCAAGAACCATAAGCAGGAAGAAGTCAGTCGACATGAAGACAGCGGAAGAGCCTAGAAGACTGAAGCTACAAATCACAGAAAGCCAAGGATTCCCGAGAGCCACTAGAAGCTAGAAGACGCATGGGAGGAGTGTTTTTTTTTTTTTTTTAATTATTATCATTTTAGATTTATTTACCTGTAGGAATGTTTTGCCTGAATGGGTACCATGTGTATGCCTGGTTACCCAAGAGCTTAGAAGAACACTGGAGTCTCTGGACTGGAGTTGTGGATGCTCATACCAGCATGTGGGTTCCTCTGAAAGAGCAACATGCATTCTTAACTCTGAGTCACCTCTCCATTCCAAAGGATTCTTTAGCATGTTTAAAAGGGCTATGGTCTTGCTGCCACCTTGACCTCAGACTTGACCTTCAGAACTGTGGAAGAATTATTTGAGTTTTGCTTTTGAGACAAGGTTGTATTGTGTATCTGGCTGGCCTGGAACTTGCTTTGTAAATCAGGTTGATCTTGAACTCATAGAGATCCACCTGCCTCTGCCTCTTGAGTGTTGGGACTAAAGGCGTGCACCACTCTTGAATTTCTGTTGCTTTAAACCATCAAGTCTGTAGCAAATTGTCCCAGGGATCCTAGAAAGACAATGTAATACTCACTGCAAAATGGCAATTGCAGAGGAAAGGAAAAGCCCTTTCTCAACACTAGCTGCAGAAATTCTAAGGGAAGAATGGGTGTTGCTTGTCAATCATCCTTGGGCCATCTGTTGTTCCCTGATTTAGTTACTGTTATCTGAGGGATTTAGTGTTTCATTTAATAGAGGTTGCCTGATCCATTTGGGAATCTATGTTCAACCTGTCCTAACCATATGAAGAAGAAAGAGAGGTCTCTCTTTAAAATTTAGTATTGCTTTATATGTATGGGTGTTTACCAGTGTGTGCCTGGTGCCTGTTGAAACCAGAAGAGCATGGTGGATCTTTTGGAACTAGAGCTACAGATAGTTGTAAGCCACCACGCGAGTGTTGGGACTAGAACCTAGTTTCTCTGTAAGAGAAGACAGTGCTCTTAACTGCTGAGCCATCTCTACAGTCCTAAAGAAGGGACCTATTATTAGAAGAAATAATAAAGAGAAGTCAGACAAGGCCAATACAATACAAAACAATACTTGTTCATTCTAGGAAATGAGTTAATCAATCTTAGGTTATCATTACAAACATCAAAGATAATCCACTTATAAATAGAAAGCCCATTCTGGCTTCAAAAATTGGAGGTTTCAGCTTTTTGTTGTAGTTATTGTTGTTGTTGAGACAGGGTCTCATGTAGCCTAGGCTGGCCTTGGATTCACTATGTCACTGAGAATGACACTGGACTCCCAATCCTCCACTAGTAGAGATTATAGATGTGAGTCTTACACCATGCTCTCAGTCCATACCTGACTGGACCTGTTCCTTTGGGTATATGGTAAGGCAGCAGGTCATAGATGTTCATGGTAGGACAATACCACAAACCTCATCCCCAGGGATGAAAGAGAATGGTGGAGGGATCAGGATCCCATAAATCTTCAAGGCCTACCTTCTAAAGTTCTTACACCCTGCCAGTATCACTGAGCTAGGGACTAAGATGTTTCACACATGGGCATTTGGAGGACAATCTGGCTTCATATTACAGTGGGAAGAAAAGCTGATTCTGCAAACTGTACTCTTATAGGAAAGTGGGTTTTGAAAGATATCAAGCAAGTGGAGATTCCCAGAATAAGCCAGAGCAAACATATCACACTTCCTATTTGACATGTCCCTGAAATGACAGACCACAAAGTCTACTTGTTTATCTGTTTGCAAATAGACATGTTCATCTGCTGATGGGGCTCTTTATCTCTGGCATGGTTTTCTAATAGGTAAAAAAAGAAAAGAATTGGATCACGCTTGAATTAAGAGGAAAAATGGTGGTGAATGCCTGCAATCCCAGAACTTGGGATGTGAAGACAGGAGGATCAGGAGTTCAAGGTCAGCATTAGTCACATAGCCTGGGGTATATGAGACCTTAGTCACATAGCCTGGGGTATATGAGACCCTGTCTCAAAAAAACAAAAACAAAACAAAAACAAAAAAAAACACAAAAAACAAAAACAAACAAACAAACAAACAAACAAAAAATAACAGCTGAGATGGGGCTTAAGAGATTGCTCAGGTGGGCATAGTGATGCACACCTTTGATCCCAACACTCCGGAGGCAGAAGCAGTGGATCTCTGAGTTTGAGGCTAGCCTGGTCTACAGAGTAAATTCCAAGACTGCCAGGGCTAATAATAGCTCCAGTTAAGCTGCCAGCTGCCAACTAGCACCAATTTCTAGCCATGTATGTGAATGAGAGAATTTGTACCTTCCACACACTCCATAATTCCAGAAAAGACTATATGAAACAGAAGAACACCTAGCTAATGCACAGACTCATGAGAAATACTTAATACTATTGTTTTAAGAAACTCACTTTTGGAGTCAGATGTAGTGGAACATACCTCTTATGTCAGGTCAGGCAAAGGCAGGAGGATGTCTGGGTATGGGACCAGTCTGATAGAGAAGGAGTTCTAGGACAGCCAGGGCCATGCAGAGTAACTCTGTCTTGAAAAACCAAAGGAGGGGGCGGGGGAGGGCTGGTGAGATGGCTTAGCGTTTAAGAGCACTGACTGCTTTTTCTGGAGGCCATGAGTTCAAATCCCAGCAACCACATGATGGCTCACAACCATCCATAATGAGATCCGATGCCCTCTTATGTGGTGTCTGAAGACAGCTACAGAGTACTTACATATAATAAATAAATAAAAACCTTTGGGCTGGAGCAAGCAGGGGCCAGGCTAGAGTAAGAGGGAGAAGGGAAGGGGAAAAGAAAGGAAAAAAGAAAGAAACAGGAAAGAAAGAATCAAACTCATCTTTGAGCCATGTATGGTGGCAGCATTTGTAGGTTAAGACAGGAGGATCAAGAGTTTTGAGGCCAGTCTGGGCCTCAGGCAGAGACTTCAAAACCAACAGTTCTGAGGGTGGGGATCATTTGGGTCAGGGTTTTTCTTTGTTTGGTTTTGTTTTACATAGCGATAAATCAAAGGTTGGCAAAGTTTTTTTCTGTGAAAGATGAGATAATGCAACAAGTATCTTTGGCTTTATAGGCATGTGGGCTTTGTTACAACCCCCTAATTCTGTAGCTATGGTTTGAAAGTCCCTGTCAACAAAATACAAACAGAAGTACACAGCTGAGCTGTAATGCATTATTATCATTTATAAAATAGGTGGCGGAGGTTCAGTGCATGGGATCTAGTTTCCAAAGCCCGCTAGTAGAAAATGGACACGGAAATTGCAGTTGAGAAGAGATGCTTCCAGAATCAAAACCTAAAGCATGACATTTGACTTTGGAATTGGGAAGTTTGTAGAGTTCTGAAGAGTAGTGAGGACTGATCGATCAAAGTCCAGAGATCAAACTGTTACCAGCGGTTATTCACCTAAATTACACATTGATATCATGCCTAAGTCAGAGAGTTTGTGGACTGAATTCATGTCCTGAAGTCATAGGGATTTCTAAGTACAATATTCCAAGTTCCAACTGACTCCTTTTAGCAGCCCACAGAAAAGTCCAGCAGTGAGATCGGGCTGCTTTCTGCTATGTATTGTACAGAGCAGCGGGGATTGTTGTTTGTCTTGTTTGGTTTTGGGTATGCATTGTTCTAGGAGAATCCATTTTACAAGCAGTTTTCTTCTCATTTTGAGGGAAAACGTTGACTACGGTCACTCAAGTGGTCCTAGAAATTGCTCTATCTGCCAGGTACCACCCATCCAGAATGAACTGATTAGTGACTTATTCCTGGGGCTAGAAAGGGGCCACTTTATACATTTATTGAGACACATGGCCTATTAAAATTGTACTGAGTAAACTAGACTCAAGAACTTATGGGGCACACACGATCGAAGAAAAGGTTTAATAGCTCCCTTTTTTTGACTCCACAAAGTAGTGGGCACCCAGCAGCACAGTGGCATGGTCCTGTTCCGGCCTGTCACCTGATATCTGGTGTATGTGTCAAGGCCTGAGGACTCCCAGACTCAGCTCCATCTCCTACTGTTGAACAGCTTACTGAATGATGCATCTGCTGGTCTGCCTCTTCCTCTGTCTGGACCTGGATCTGACCTGTCATTTCTTGTTCTGGACTCAGCTTGGGTCCAGCTTTCACTTGGAAGCTGAACTCTGCAGCTGCAGCAGCCATTTCTCCCAGCCCTAGGCCAGGCTCATTACCTTATTAAGACCAACTCCCGCTCAACCCACTTCTAACCTCTTGACTTTCTGCAGCCTCTTTTGGTGTATATGTATAGAGCTCTATGGGTATATCTGCTGTGTGGTTAAGAGAGGTAATGTTCATGACTAAAGTTAGGGTAAAAGAGCTTCCGTTAACTTGGCCAGGTGACTACTAGGTGGATTTTATGATAACTTATTGTCATCTAAACTTCTAAACCTTGTAAATCTACTCATTCATAACTTCCACATTGTGCAAGACACAAAAACATGTTCGTCTGTGTTTTTAGCTTATTGCGCTCATGACAACAGGAAGAAAAAACTAATAGTTGGGCAAAATTTAGAGGAAGTAAAGAGGGGCCAGCCAGGACAGGCTCTAGAGGTAGGGGGTGAAAAGTAACTTAAACTTTAGGGCAGAGTAGGGTGTGGCAGCAATCTCTGGGGAGGCTGAGGCAGGAGGATCAAGAATTTATATACACAGTTAATGAAAAAAAGAGGTCATGAATTTGAAAGAAAGTGGAGAGGGGTATACGAGAGGGGTTGGAGGCAGGAAATAGAAGAGAGAAATGTAATAAAATTACAGTCTCAAAGACTAAAAGAAAGCTTGGTCTACAGAGAGCATTCCAGGACGGCCAGGGCTACATGGAGAAACCCTGTCTTGAAAACAAAGAAAAAAAATCTATTTGGATACAATGAATTATATTTTTATGTTACATATACATTATTATAAATTTATATTAAGATTCATCTCTCACTGGGCAGTGGTGGCGCATGCCTTTAATCCCAGCACTTGGGAGGCAGAGGCAGGTGGATTTCTGAGTTCGAGGCCAGCCTGGTCTACAGAGTGAGTTCCAGGACAGCAAGGGCTATACAGAGAAACCAAAAAAAAAAAAAAAAAAAAAAAAAAAAAAAAAAAAAGATTCATCTCTCTTGGTTTGTTGAAAGGAGAGGATGATATAATTGATCTCACTGGACATGGTATATTTAAAAAACAAAAAGAAAAAGAATTCATAGATAGCCCAAGCTATCTATGAATTTTGGAGACAAGACCCTGTCTCCAAAAGCCAAAAGAGAATTTTGTTAAAAAAAAAATAAAATAAAGATTAGTTTATTGATTTTATACATAGGGTTTTACCTGGTGTGTACCAGGTGCATGCATTGTACCTTTGAAGTTCAGAAAGGGACATCAGATTTCCGGGAATCGAAGTTATAGATGGTTGTAAACCATCATGTTGGTGCTGGGAATTGAACATGGGTCCTCTTCAAGTACAAGTGCACTGAACCACTGATCCATTTCTCCACCCCTCCCCGTCCTCTCACCCCCTCCCCCACCTCCCCCAAAAGAATCTTAAAGGAGGCTGGGATTGTGTCTCAGTTGATACAGTACTTGCCTTGCTTGCATAATGCCCTGGTTCAGTCCCCAGCACTACATAAAACCCAGCATGGTGGGATTTGGACAGATGGCCTTGTGGTTAAGAGCTCTTGCTGCTCTTCAGAGAATCCAACTTCAGCTTCTGGTAGTTAGGTCAGAAGGTGTAGAGTGCAGTTTCTACTACTCCACTTTAAGCTTTGGGCGGACAGCGCTACCAACCCTCTCCCTGGTTCCCTAGATCTGTGGATGAAACACATATACACACACATTAGCTTTTTAAAAATATGCTTTTTAGCTCAATGGCCAGGCTTTTTTAAGCCTTCCGTGGCTAACATGCCTTTACCTTTTCTCTCAGCTCAACACCTATAAATCTGCCCTCAGCTTAGTTGCTCAGTTAACGTTAGTCCTAGCTCAACACCTCTAAATCTACCCTCAACTTAGTTGCCGGGTTACCTTCTCCTTGCTCAGCACCCTAACTCTGCCCTCAGCTTAGTTGCCTTTCTAATCTCCCATCTGCTACCCCTGGCCCAGTCGGGGAAGTGGCCAATGGCCACTCCAACCGAGATCTCACATAGCTAGTTGACTCTCTCTCCCTCTGAAGCATAGTCAATTTCTTTCCTTCCTTGCATCTCCTAGCTTGCCTACAGGAACCTGGAAGTCCCGCCTCTCCTGGCCAGCCATTGGCCACTAGCATCTTTATTGATCGATTAAGAACCAATCGGGAAACAGGATCTTCAGCGTTCACAATCAAAGCATCAGAACCACTCCTTACAGGGTTTACAACCAGGGATGAAACACCCTCTTCTGATGTAGTGTACGTACAGAGTCACAGAAAAATAGACATAAAGATAAAAATAAACCTTAAGCAAACCATCAGTTGTGGTAATGCACACCTGTATTCTCAGCACTTGGGAGGGAGAAGCAAGAGGGGATTAGAAGTTCCAGGCCATCCTTAGCTATCTAGCAAGTTCCAGGCCAGCACCTGATACTTGAAGAGTCTATAAAAACTAAACAAACTGAAAGATACACAAACAAAAAACTTAAGTGTTTTGTAATTCAGCTCTCTGATTCTCAACCTAGCCTAAAAGACAGAACAATTGCTCTTGGGAGTTGAGGCTTTAGTTTTTTATCTAATGAGGAAACTGCAATAAAACCCATGGAAAATCAGATACCCTACACACACACACACACACACACACACACACACACACACACACACACACACAGACACTAAACAAGGATGATTCCAAGTGAAAAGATGACATTGGGCACCCTGTAAATCACCATCAACAGGTTCCTGCATGAAAACATGGACTCTTTCTTAGGAAAAAAGAGGAGTCACTCAAAGGAGTCGCTGCTTTCCGAGCCAAGCGTGCAGCCAGGGGCAGAAAGGGCAGAGGTAAGAGCCACAGAAAAACAGAATCTCTGCCTCTGGAACAGAGCCCAGGGAATTGTCCAAAGGTTTTCAGATTTACTAATGGCTGTTATGTGCTTCTAAATAACTTCTTTTAAATGAGAGTTTCGATTGTGGTTTGCCTATTGTCTGTTTTCCCATTATATGCTAGATGTGGGGGAAAGATAGGTTACAGAAGAGTCCAAATATGAATGCAAAAATGTTGTGAACTGCTTGAGAGTAAGTTTGATATGATCCCCAAATCCTTTTTAAGAAGTTAAAATTTTCTACAATTTCAGACTTGTGTATAATGGATTTTGGTCATTATCATGTCTCTTTGCCCTCTCATGCTCATCCCAATCCCACAGATTCTCCACCTAAGTTCCCTTCTACTTCCCCATTTTCCTGTCTTTGTTGTTGTTTTATGACTGCTGAGTTTAATTAATGGGTATGGGTGTGTGTTAGTTCTTGGAGCATAGGCAACTTACTAGTGCCTATACCAATGAAAAAAATGTATCCCGCCATTACCCCCAAATCTTTAATATAACCTCAATATAATAAGTGATATGCCATATATTATGCATTCATTATAAATATATAAAATCATGAAATTAACATTGATATGTGATTATCGATTCTTCCCTTAGTCCCACTCAGTTTCACTATGGATATCAATACTATCCTTGAACAGAGAATTCACTTGAGTCACGTGGTACACTTAGTTGTTATTCCTTATTTTTCTTCAGTTAGAATGTGAAATAGTTTTCCAGATTTTCTTCTCTATCATGACATTTTGGAAGGCTCTGGAAAGTGGCCATTTCATAAAATACCTATCATTTGGATTGCTCTGTTTTCCTTGGAAATTATTGGTATTTCGTGGAGCAGTACTTTGAAACGATCTGTGTGCTTTACCAGACTTCCATGTGCTTATTCCTGTAACTATGGGCTCACGATTTCCATTCTTCAGCTGATCACAAGCTCTTTCTGTCATCCTTTAACTTATCTTGTTCTGTACTCTTTGAATTTTGAACTGACTTCTGAATCCTTTTACATATCTTCATCTTTAATTTGATATGACTCATCTTCCTTTTCTGGCCTAAGAGTTTTCAGTCTTATCTTGTAATTGTTCTGGCCTTTCAGAGTTAGGCTTGTCTCCTAAACACACCTGGTCCTTTTATTGGAGGGTTCCTGGTGACTGAATGTACTCATCACTTTGGTTAGATTTCTGCTTCCAGACACTCCCCTCTTTTGTTTGTTTTTGGTCTTTCTTTCTTTCTTTCTTTCTTTCTTTCTTTCTTTCTTTCTTTCTTTCTTTCTTTCCTTTCTAATGTATTCACCATTGCTGTCTTCAGACACATCAGAAGAGGGCATCAGACTCCATTACAGATTGTTGTGAGTCACCATGTGATTGCTGGGAATTGAACTCAGGGCCTCTGGAAGAGCAGTCAGTGCTCTTAACTGCTAAGCCATCTCTCCAGCCCTGTTTTTGTTTTCTAGACAGGGTTATTCTGTTTAGCCCTGAACTCACAGAGATTCTCTTGCCTCTGTCTCCTGAATGCTGGGATTAAAGGCATGTGCCATCAGTGCCCTTTATAGGTGTTGGCCCTGGTTATTTATTCAGTGCTGAGAATGGAACCCAGGGCTTCAAGGATATTAGGTAAGCCCTGTACCTACTGAGCTTACATCCCAGCCCTGTATTCACATTCCTTCATTTTTTTTTCCCCCAGATAGGGTCTCATATAATCCAGGCTGGCCACAAATCCACTAGTCGATTCAAACCCTTAAACTCTGAATCCTTCTGCCTCCACCTCCTGAGCGCGGCAACTACATTTAATTAACTACACACAACTTACAACATACATTTACTGATGTCTCTTATCAATTTCATTCTCTGTCTTTAACTTGAGGGGATGGCAAGTGCAGCTCACTGGTAGAACCTTTGCTTAGCCTGTGCGAGGTTCTGGGCTTCAAATACCAGCGACGTAAAAGTAGTATCTCTAAATGGAAAGTCATGAATTCATATCAGTTTCTCTCATTCCAAGACAGTATTGGAAGACTCGTTTTGGTTTTTGCTCTTTGCACTTACCTCCCATTGGCATACAGTTGGAGACTTGAGTAACTTTTCTTATCTACATAAACGGAGCTCCTTTTAGAAACTGTCTGCCTGTGTTTAACCATGTCCTTTCCTCCTTGGACAACACACCCTGACTTGGATTGCTCTACTTTATAAAAGCTTTTTTTTTTACCCCCACATGCTACATACATACCACACACACACACACACACAGGGTGTTGAGACCCTGTGGGTGCCCCATTTACTCTGCTTGGGCATTTGCATTGGTTCAGGCTGCTGTCCTCCTTATCCAGCTCAGTCCTCCTCATCCTGGTTGGATTTTGCCAGCCTGTTCATGCCATCTGGACTATTTACCTTGTTTAACTCTAATGACTTCTAGACTAAATTCTCAGAAGGGTGTGAAGGGGAAGAGGAAGGTGATTTATTTTATAATTCATAGGTTCCTGAACTTGAGGGAGTGTACCCGGAGCTTGTTTAGATGATGACAGTTTGCACTTGAATGAGCTTTGGGGGTGGGGGTGGAGAGTGAAGGACAGGACTTGGAACCTTATATATGAAATCTTATATATGAAATACTATATATTTTGCATGTGAGAAGAATCTAAAATAATTTGTAGCTACTGGAAAAACTGGTACATTAAAGATGCCTGTAAAATTGTTGCTCGTCTTACATCCATCAAGATGTCTCTTTCTTTCTTTTCTCCTTTCTTTTTACATTTAGATTGCCCAGTAACTTTCGTGTGTATTGTGAGACAGGGTCTTCTGTAGCCTAGGCGCAGACAAGAACTTGCTATTTCTTTAAGGATGGTCCTCCTGCTTACGCCTCGCAAATTCTGAGATTACAGGTGCATGCCACCATGCCTAAGTTTAAATTACTTTTTTTTTTTTCTAATTTTGAGACAGAGTTTTTCTATATATACATCTTTGACTGGCCTCAAACTCAAGATTCTTCTGTCTTTACCTTTTTAAGTGTTGCTAGGATTGCGGGCCTGTGTGACCATGCCTAGCTCTGAAATGTATGCTAATCAAAATAATTCTCTAAGAAGTGATCTTTTGGGGACCAACAAAGTGGCTCAGCAGGTAAATGTGCTTTCCATCCAAACCCAATGATCTGAGTTCAATCCTCAGATCCCACAGTGGAAGAACTGACTTCTGAAAGTTGTACTGTGAACTCCAAACACCTGTGATATGTTTGAACACACATACACACACACACACACACACACACACACACACACACACACACACACACACACACACACACACACACACACCTACAATCCGGGTACTTAGGAGGTTGAAGTAGAAGGATTGTTATGAGAGTTCAAGGCCAGCTTAGGTTTCATAGAAAGTTTTAGGCTAACCTAGGCTATAGTGTGGGCTCCTGTTGAAAAGAAAGAAAAGAAGAAGGAGAAGGAGGAGGAGGAGGAAAAGGAGGAGGAGGAGAAGAAGAAGAGGAGGAGGAGGATGAAGAGAGAGAGAGAGAGAGAGAGAGAGAGAGAGAGAGAGAGAGAGAGAGAGAGAGAGAGATATGCTCTCACAGATATTCCTGGTCGTGATAATGGAGGTCTACTTATAATGTCAGATTTGTGAGGCTGAGGCAGTAAGATGTCAAGTTTGAGACCATCCTGGGCTATGCAGAGACCCTAATCTTAAACCAAACCAAACCACAAGCAGTTTAAACAGAACAGGTTTTGGTGTTGGGGAACTGGAAGAACAACAGTCCCTCTCTGAGTGTATCGAAGATGGAAGTGGGGTGTAGGGGTTAGGTTATTGTGGGTGGGACTCATTTGGCTGAGATGATACTGGAAGGTGAGGGGCTAGGGAAGAGATGTGGGCTGGAGTCTGAAAGTTTTGGTGTCATCAGCCTATAGATAATAGAGCCACACCTAAGGAACAAATGTAGACCTAAAAGAGCCACAGGGACCACAGCCTCAGGACCTCATCAACAGACAGAGATAGGCGGAGCAGTCCGGAAGTCAACTGATAAGAAGTATATTTTGTATGATTGCAAACAAATGTCACACTACTCAGCCTGTTTTCTCATCAATGAATCGGAGCCAGTGAACCCCTATTTCATGGGTCTACTGGTTAACAATAAACTCTCCAAATACAGGAGTAGCTAGAATTAGTTAACATTTCCCATCTTAAGGTTCTCACCACATTCAAGGATAAATGGATCACAGGCCTCGGGTTCAAGGCTTCAAGTGCTTAAGTCTCCGTGGCATTTCAGCTCCCCCGACCCACTTCAAATCAACAAAGAGTAAAGAAGTGCGCAGTGACAAAGTGTTTAGGAGCCCGAGTTCCATAACTCATCAGCTGTGAGATCTTACAGGCATTCATTCCTATTCTCTCCAAAGCACTGAAATCTTTGTTTACTATGTAGTCCGGTCTGGCTCCAAACTCTGGCTCTTCCTGCCTCTGCAACCAGAGTCTGAGATTACAGGTGTGCATGACCGCTCCTAGATTCCAGTACTCAAAAATGGGGACTGTGTTCCAGCGCAGCGTACAACGGGCTGTTCTGTATGCAGGCTTAGGAATTAATGCAGCTTTCTGCCAGCCCCATCCATGCCCACAAGCATGTGTCTTCGCCGTGCGGCATGCACTAGAGGCCCTGTTGCACCTAGTACCAAGTTGGGCAGGCTCCTGAGGTTCCCCAATCCGGCAAACACTAAAGTGGGAGAAAGTAAAGCAAGTTGGTCACTTCCCTAGCAGAAGCCGCTCCTCCTTGTTAGTCCCCTCATAGGCAGGCGGACCCAGCTAGGGTAAGAGGATCTTTGGAACGCCCCAGAGGATCCGTCCGCTGGCCTCGCGGGGCGTCGAAGCCGGTTTCCTAGACGACCTTTCTCCACTCCAGTTTCTCACTACCCCAAGGCTACCCGCCAGTCCTCTTGGCCTCACTAGCTCCTGTCCCAGACCCATACCCAAGTCACTGAGTAACCAGGAAGTGGTGAGCAGCTCGCTGAACCAGAAGGCTTAGGGAGACTTAAGCTCGACGGTGAACGCTAGGAAGAAAAGCCGAGCGCCGCTGGGCATGGGATGCCGGCTCAACCCCAAGTTGCAGTCGGGCTGGCGTAACGCCACGTTTCGTCTCCAAGTGTTGCGGCGCCCTGCAACCCAACCTCCCGAGGGCCCACCCCTTAGTGCCTGCCCCCCAAGCCCCGCCCTCCTTTAGCTGCCAGGAAAACCCGGCTGAAGGTTCCGCCCCTCAGTCCCCCCTCCAAGCCCCGCCCCTCTCAAAAGACCCGCTTTGCGGCCCCACCCCTTAGACTCCGCCCCGTCAGGTTCCGCGAAGAGCCTTCTGAAAACCCGGTTGGAGCCCCGCCCCCGGCCGAGGCTCCGCCCCGTGCCCGTCCGCGCCTGTGGTTCCCCGCTGATCTCTCCGGAGCTCCGCGGCCAGGGGTGTCGGCTTTCCGCCGCAGGCGGCCGGTGCTGCGCTAGGTCCTAGCCTCCCCCCCCACCCCGCCCCTTCTCCGAACGCTGTAGTCGGGTAGCGCCTGGCGGGCGGCCTGCGGGCGGGCCGTCCTCTCAGCCGTAGCCCACCCCCTCTTAAAGCCGCGGCGGGAAGATGAGGTTTCGTGAGCCGTTCCTGGGCGGCAGCGCCGCGATGCCGGGCGCGACCCTGCAGCGGGCCTGCCGCCTGCTCGTGGCCGTCTGCGCGCTGCACCTCGGCGTCACCCTCGTCTATTACCTCTCCGGCCGCGATCTGAGCCGCCTGCCCCAGTTGGTCGGAGTCTCCTCTCCACTGCAGGGCGGCACGAACGGCGCCGCCGCCAGCAAGCAGCCCCCGGGAGAGCACCGGCCCCGGGGCGCGCGGCCGCCGCCTCCTTTAGGCGTCTCCCCGAAGCCTCGCCCGGGTCCCGACTCCAGCCCTGGTGCGGCTTCTGGTCCCGGCCTGAAGAGCAACTTGACTTCGGTGCCAGTGCCCACCACCACTGGACTGTTGTCGCTGCCTGCTTGCCCTGAGGAGTCCCCGCTGCTCGGTAAGTCCTAGGATCGGAGGACATGGTCTCCTCAGATTTCCTCAATAGGGCTCCGGGGATATTATCCTAAGATCTCTTTCAGGACTGCCAGCCACCAGGTTTTGATCAGAGTGCTTAATCCCCAAGACGGGCTTAATCCTCTTTGGGATGACCCGAAGAGAGGTTGTCTAGTGTCTCAAAAGGCTGGGATCCTGTTGGGAAGCCCTCAGGCTCTTCTGGCCCCAGCACCAGACAAGGCCCTGGGGACACCCTTGTTCTGGCCCAGGACTCAGGAAGTTTAAAGTTGGGGTCAGTTTAGGATAGACTGAAAAGGCTGCTCTACAACCTTCCCTACCTATAGCAACACCGGTAGCAACTTCTACTGTTTGAAGACAAGACAGACAGTGAGCAAACCACCTCCTTCCCTACTACCCTCCACTCCGCCTTTGGGCAAGCGACTTAACTTTCTCTTTAAGTTTTTTTTTTCCTGCTATATAGAGATAATAAACCACATCTATTTAGGGAGGTGTTTTGAAGGAGTAAATGAAACATTGTAGCTAAGAGTTCAAATAATGAGGATGAACTTTTAGAAAGTTGCTACAATTGTGGGATTTTTGTCCTGTTTGTAGGTTCTGAACGTAGGGGCCTTCTGTCTCCCACCCCAAGTTCCTCCTCCTGAAGGTTCCTGTTAACCCAAGTGAGCAGGGCCCTCTCCCTCTCCAGGGGCACTGAGGGCTAAAATTAACCGGATCAATGGGCCTACACTTTCCTGGCATTATTTGCCCAGCTTATCTGAACCCTGGCCTTCACCAGGCAGGGGGCAAGTATATGATGAGTTCCTAGTACTAGGGAGACTGGCCCAGGGTAGACCTTTGTTTGACCTGTAGATCACAGGTTGTGCCAGGTTTTAGAGAATGTTGCTCAGAGTGAATCCCACCTCCCCACCAACAGGCAGGCAGCGTGCCAACAGCTCTGTCTCATTCTGGGAAAGCCTTGGCTGAGCAGGCCTTCCTATAGCCTGTTGCTCAATGGCTCCAATAATTACTTCAATATTTTTGTATCAAGTTTGGGAGGAACCTCTTGGAATTGGCCAAACATGAGCAGAAAATTGAATTCCTTTGGACTCGGTTGTTAACCTGGGAAACAGGAATAGTCATATGGAAAGTGAAATAGAACATTAGTCCTGCTGATGAGTGTCTGACTTCAAGCACACTATAGTGTTTCTTCCCATTGTATAAAGTGGACTTGCTTTTGCTTACCTCACAGGGTTAGTTTTAGGACTAATTGAGATTGTATACAGAGTAGGCACTCCGTGGAAGATAGAAAGTAATCAACAATACAGTTTGAGGATTTGAAGTGGCGATTTCTTAGACCTCCATGGAGATGGCACTGAACAACGTAGAAGAGGAGGAAGAGACCGAGGAGGAGGAAGAGACCGAGTTCCCAGACTGCAGAACGTCTGGGCCTCTTGCTTTTGTGTTTGGTTGTTGCCTGAGCATTATGCAGAAAATAGACAAATTAATTAGTAAAGTGCCCCAGAGCCAGGGACATAGCTCAGTTGGCGGAGGGCTTGTTTAGCATGCCCAAAGCCTTGGGTTTGATCCCAACACCATATAAAACTGAGCATGCACCAGACTCTATCTCAAAGAGAAAACCAGGGACCCAAGTTTATAGTTGTTTGGAGTATAGAGTTCTTCCTGCTGAAATGTGAGGGACTGTGGTAACTACAGTTCTCAGCTTGGGCCTCTTCTAGCCTGGCTCCTTCATGTGACTTGCATGGGACTGATGTTAAGGCTTCTGCTGAGGCCACAATCGCAGAAACAAGGGTAGAAGGTTTTGTTTTGTTTTCTAAATTGAGCCCTTAGATTTGAATGCTTAGGTGCAGCTTTTAGAGGGCAGTTCTTGGCCAGGAGGAATCTTACGAAAGCTTTACATGTTTCTGGGACTCTGTGTGTGTGTGTATGTTTAGGGTGTCAAGCCCATCTGTTCTGCCAGGCAGGTGTCAGCCAAAGCTCTTGACCGTGGTTTTGAGGTTGGTGGGCGAAAGCATCCCTGGGGGTTAGCACAGTGACCTTTTCACTATTCACAGTTCCTTTCCCTAACTTTCCTCTGCTTTCTGGTGTCCAGTGGTCTAAGCCAGATGCTTGGATCTTTTTTTCAGTTGATAACTGGTAACTTTGAGGTGGTGAGGGACCAGATGAGGCTGCCAGTAGGCTGCTGTTAGATCTGTTTTTGGTTTGTCGGAATATTTGAATGGACTTTAAATAGACTGAGGTTGGAATTGTGCTTATGCAATATGTGTGACTGGGGCAGACTGTATTGTTTGCAGTACTAGTGGTGGTGGGGACTCCTCTCTCCTGTGGGGCTTTGTTAGCCTCTGTCTGACTTGAACTCCCCCCCCCCCCCCCGTGTGGGCTAGAGGGGTTAGCTGGCCTTGCCTGAGAAGTCATTTTATTTATTTTATTTGCCCAGAGTGCTCTAGTTACTTCAGGCTTTTTCTTTAGTCCTGTGACAGGCCTCCAGGTAACTGTCACTGTGTACTCTGCTGTCTGTAGCAATGAGCTTTCCCTTCTGGCCCTCTGAATGTTTGCCCGAGATGAGAGGAGACATAGCTTTGTGGTTTTTTCTCGGAATGTTTATCTTTTTCCAGAAGGTTTTATCTGCTCATATTTGGCACAGCTCAACAAGATTTGACTGGCTGTGGCACAGGCATTTTGGGTGTGGTGTTGGTGGAAAAGGGGACCGCATATAAGGCTGGGTCGGGGAAGCAGGGCTGGCTGACTCAGCTGGGGTCTGGAACACACTGTGCAGCTCTTTCAAGGAGGCAGTGAATTCTAGGCAATTTAAACCTCAGAGGTGCCTTTTGCCCAGCTGTGCTTTAAGGAAATATCCTTCATTTGTTCAAAGGGAAGATTGTGTGTGTGTGTGTGTTGCTTTTTTCTATTTGTGTATATGTGTGTATATGTAGACCCATATGCCATGGTGTGAGTGTGGAGCTCAGAGGTTTCAGGGATAAAACTCATATTGTCAGGCTTAGTGGCAAGCACCTTTACCTGCTGAGCCATCTTGCTGGCCCAGGATTCTTATCTAGAAGCAAACAGCCCTGTTAGAATACTTGTTTATTAGCCAATTTCCCTAGCTTTTGGGGAGTACTTTTAGCTGAGCCTCTGCCATGGAATGTGGCGTTGAAAAAGACGTACTCGCTATGTCTCTGCTGGGCTCCTGGCTCCCAGGTGTTCCCCTTTATCATACTGCTGTCTTCACCCAGATGTGCACATGCAGACACAAGCAGGCTGATCAGAACAGCCTGTACTGTGAGGCTCGGAAGAGGGCTGTCCTTGACCTACCCGTTCTGGGATGGCTCCTGGGACTCCATCACTCTCTGATTTAGGGTGGAATCTCGTCCTGCTTCTTAGAGGAGGCACAGAGATCCTCACTTGGATACAGATCTTGCAGCTTTGACTTTGGGTAACTAGCTCTTTAAGCCAGGTTGTCTTGCTGCTTTTCTCTGGAGGCAATAATTTATTGATTACACACAGATTTTATTGGCTCTAACAGTCATATTGGACATACCCTAACCTACCCAGAACAGAGATGGACATTCCAGGAAAAGCATTACAAGGCCTCAGCTCTTCCCAGCTCAGACAGTCAGGTGGCCATAAATGGAAACCTGAATGCCAAGGTCATTCAGAAATACCCTTCCATGACAGTCTGGGTCTTTTTCATGGTGAAACCTGTTTATTTCTCCCAAATAGCATTATGGCAGGAAAAGCTATCCCTTTCTGTTATTTATTCTACACTTGCTAGGGGTGTGGCTCAGTGGTTTCATGTACAAGGCCTTGGGCTTAATCCCAGCCGGGGGTGGGGGGAGAGGGAACATTCCATGTTCTGAACAAGTGTGGGAACCACCTGTGGCAGAAGAGCAGGTGGGAGTTCCTTGCAATATGGGAAACAAGAGCCAAATGTGGGATTGGCTTTAAACCACAGTTTCTTGGCTTAGCATCCTTGGAGAGGAGTCTGGTTTTGTTGCCTCAGGTTAATGCCCAGAGAGACTAGTTCAGAGGACCAGGAGTTGTCGTGATATATTCCCAAAAATTGGAAAGAAGGTGCTTCTAAGATGTGCTTGTGCATCCCTTCCTCTGAAAGGTCTTACAGGGATGTCCGGATGACTGCTGTAACGACACTCATTTACAGTGTGTTCTATTTGGAGCTAGAGCTATAAAGAAGACAAAGTATCTTCCTTGTAGCAATTTGCAGTTTAGGCAAGAGAGACATAGTTATTGTATCAATGTCTCTGAACACCCCATCCTGTGTGTGCGTGAGTGCGTGCGTGGTGTGCATGCGTTCGTGTGTGTGTGTGTGTGTGTGTGTGTGTGTGTGTGTCCACGATCACATGTTCCTTTCTCTAATATTCTATGCTACCTTCCTTTCATTCAGAAAGAAACTCAGGCTTGATGTCACAGTTCTTCCATCCTGGTTTTATTTGATTGTGTGAAAATTTTCCTTTTCTTTCCGAAGCTGTACATTAGCTCTGCTGGGTAATTGTAACTGGCTGCTTTATAATGATTATAATGAGATATCAACAGCCATCTGCCTGGGTATTATGGTCTTTGAGTGGCAGCAGGGTAGGGATTTCCAGGCTAATTTAGGGGTTGAGGACGATGGGGCAGTTGATGCCAAGTCGGTCGGAGCCCTCCCACAGATTCTGCCCTGGGACCGTTGAGACTCTGGAAGCACAATAAGCAGTGGGCTAAGGGTCCCTGTGAAAGCAGCCAAACCTGGTGATTCCTTCATGTCCCAGTTACTTACGGCCTCTGTTCCTTGTTTGTTCCTGCTAAGGGAGACTGAAATTCTGCTTGAATTAATGTCCATTTGGAATTTGCATGGTTTATAGTGTAGTGTCGTGGTAATTTTTTTATAAGAAAAAAATCAGTGTGTGTGTGTGTGTGTGTGTGTGTGTGTGTGTGTGTGTAAGCGTGCTGCCCATGGTACTCTTGTGGCGATCACAGGACAATTGCAGGCATTAGTAGTCCTTGCCTTGCACCTTGTTCGAATCAGGGTTTCTTGTCTGCTGCTGCGTGCCCCAGAGGTACCTGTCCCATGAGCTGTTCAGAATTCTCCTGTCTTCACCTCCCAATCTCCCTCTAGGAGCATTGGGAATATAGACATGGCTTTTACATGGGGATTCAAATTCAGGGTCTCATAATTTCACAAAAAGAACTTTACCCATTGGACCATCTCCCAGGCTCTGGAGTGGTCTTATGACAGACTTCTCTTTTGGTCCAAATCCTTTGAGACTCTGGCATTGTGATGATTTTACATTTGACTCTGCCATACATGACGCGCTCCCTGAGCCAGTGGCCAGATCCTGCAACTTTGGTCTTCATAGAGCTAGCCTTCCTGTTTTTAAACTGGGTAACATCTCCTGAAAGCTGACTGTAGGTGGGACTGAAAAGACCTTAGCCGTGAATCCTTGTCTGTCTGGGACTGTGCAGGGTGAGGTGAGGGAGCCATTGCTCTGAGGAGAGCTCTCTAAGGCCTGTTCTGAAAGCTCTCTAGGTTAGAGGCCTGTAGTGGTTTGGCCTGAGGTAGTTCTGGGTGAATGTGGCCTGAAGGGATTGGTCACTAAAAGACAGAGGGGTGAGTCACATGCTCAGGCTCAGGTTCTATGTTTCAACTTGGCCTCAGCCCTCCGCTTCCTTATACAAATGAGAGCCAGGGGCTGTATCACTTTACTGGCTGTTGTTGAATTCTGTGGCAGTGATTTTAAGTACGTTCTGGGTATACTGTGTAACAATAATGATTTGCCTCATAGATATCAGGACAGAGGCCTGTGGTCTTGTATTTGCCTTTTTCTTTGTGAGGATGTTAGTAATCTTAATTTTTGTGGAAAGTAATGTGGGGCGGGAGGGTCTAACTCAGTGTAGAACACTTGTAGGAGGTCCTAGGTTTGATGATCTTCAACTCTGACAACATACAAACGAAAACCACATTCTTTTCACTTAAGATAAACATGCCCTCCTGTTTTCTGCCAGTCTTCCCTTCTTGCATGTTTAAGAAAAGAATACAGCTGATAACTTGTTCCTGAATTATTTTATTTTATTTTTTATTTGACAGTGTCTTGCAAGGTAGCCTAGGCTTTTAACTCCTGCCTCAGGTTGTCCGGGACTAGGACTCCAGTTAATGGTGACACCATATTCAGTGTACTGGTTAGTTTTTATGTCACTTGACACATACTTGAGGCATTTTGGGAAGAGGGAACTGCAAGTGAGAAAATGCTCCCACTAGATTAGCCTGTGAGTAAGCCTGTGATCCATTTTCTTAATGTTTGATATATGTTGGAGGGCCCAGTCCGCTGTGGGTGTGGGTGGTACCACCCCTGGACAGGTTGTCCTGGATACTATGAGAAAGCTGCTGAGCAAGCCAGGAGGGGGGACCAACCTCTCTCTCCATGTGAGCAGCCTCTCTCCATGTGAGCAGCCTCTCTCCATGGCTTCTGCTTCACTTCTAAGATGAAATAATCCCTCTCCTCTCCAAGTTGCTTTTGGTCATGGTCTTTATCAAGCTATAGGAATCCTAAGACACCCAGTATGCTGATGTCTTTACAGGAGGGATCGACTGTTAGGAATTCATGTAGGCAGCCTGGTGATCATCCTTTTTCATTTAAGGCTTTGTTCTTGTTCTTGGTCCTGCATCTTTAAAAAAAAAAAAATCACAAAGGTGGGATGGGGATGTGATTCTGTGGAAGGGCGATTGCTAGCAGGTGTGAGGCCCCAGGCTTGATCCCGGCACCTTGAGAAAATAATAAAACTAACCAATGAATCACAAAAGCTGTATTCTCTCGCTCAGCAGCGTATGCCGTAGCTTTCTTATCACTCGGCTGTTGGACACATAGATGTGGCTTTTGTTTTCCTGGTGGTGTGGTGAGCCTTGTGCACAAAGTTGTACTTTTTTTGTGGTGTCTGTAGAAAATTTTCCAAAAGAGAGAAAAAAAGAATGAATTCCTTTTTAGAAGCACTAGGTTTCAAGCCTTCTTACAAAGGGTTAAGTGCATTGGGAAATTACAAGTTTGCACCTTGCTGTCAAATGACTATTACTTATGTGGAATGATATGTCTAGAATGCTAATCGAAAGGAGAGAATAGGTTGAAGAAGTGCCTGGGGTAGGGTCAGAGTACAGCCCGGAGCAGATCTTTAGATCTGTCTGAGCAGAGATCTGCTCTAAATAAAGCCCCTTGGAGATAGATGGTGCTTTCTCAGTAACTTCTCTAGTTGTTTCCTTAGCTGCCAAATCCCTGGGTAGATTTATATAGCCTAATATGGCTCCAGAGCTGAGTGCTGGATGCATATTAGTGGGCTAACCCAGTGCTATTGACATCATCGAGATGTGACACAGAGGTGGGAAATGATCCAGCAAATCAGATTCTGAAACATACGACATTCTTTTTCTACTACCACATGTTCCTGAGTTCCAGGGAGGGGCTGCAGAGTGAGAATCTTTTACGTTTCCGGGAATTCTCTTAAGGGAAAAGCCTGGGAGAGCAACAGAGGCTGGCTTTCTATGAGGACTTGGTGGATTACGTCAATAAAGCCTCAGGCTGCTGTTGCCTGACTGTTCCCAAGGAGTGTATTTTGAAGTTACTCCATTTTGACTGTCATCAGTGGAGCTAGATTCTCTTCTGAGGGAATGTTGGGTGTGGAGAATCTGCTGGGGGTCATTTGGCACTGAGTGTTAGGAGTTAGAGCAAGGTTGCATTGAAGGGAAGGGACAGGATTCTGCCAGACCAGCTTGACTTATGCAATGTTAGGGTCAGGCTCCTTCCTGCCTTTCCATATGGGCCTGGAGGGGCCTGGCAGGGGCTTCAGTAAATGCTTGGCCCAATGACAGAGTTCATTCTAAAAATGTCTTTAACATTTTCTTTAAAAGTTCCTTCCTGTTTTGCATAATGTCCTCTGCCTTTGACATCCTGAAATCACAGAGCTGCTGTTGGTGTGACAAGACACCAACAGCTTGGAAAAAAAAAAGAAAGACAGACAGACAGACAGACAGACAGACAGACAGACTTTTAAGGGAGACTCAGAGAAGCCAACATTTGTGTTAGGCAAGCATGGGGGCGTGGCCTGGAGCCTTACATTCAGGTAAACACTGTAAGCAGCCTGAGCAGAGGCCCTGCTGGCCAGCATTCTTACAGAGACCCCAAGGAAGGGGACAAACATTGACTCACTTGCTTATACAGCAGATATTTTTAATGAGAAGCTATATTATACAAAGTGCAAAAGGTAGACACAGACAAGGTCCAGCCCGATGTTATAGAAGAGTCCCTTCTCCAAGGGTGAATCTTGGCCAGCCAGATCCAGAAGCCTTGATGTTCAGAGGCCTAAGGGGCAGAGTGAAATGGGTGGTCTGGACTAGGGCCAGCATCAGAATCCAAGGGCCCCTTACACACACTCATTCTGGCCACCCTGTCTCAGCCTGTCTGAACACTCTCCCGTGTTGTGGTGTGCTGGGGTCTATTGCTGGAAATAGCCCATGATTTCTTCTAGTTGCTGTCACACAGCCGACTCTCCAGCTGTTACCTCCAGTTACCCATAGGGTAGAAGAGGAGAGGAAGTGAAGGCAGAGGGAAGCCGATGAAAGAGAGGCAGTGCTGCACCTCAGACTGCTGGGCAGGGCTGGAGGCAGCAGGAGGCCAGGGGACCTCAGCAAGGCAGTGAGAGAGGGAGTTTCTGGGAGTTTGCAGAACCAGTGCATTGTCTGTAGAGGGCAAGCCTGGAACACCAGTGGCTTCAGAGTTCTTCTCGTTGTGTGTTAGATCAATCTAGATTCCTTTAGACCATATCGCCTTTCTGAAGTTCAAGTGGGCTGTCTTTCTCTCCTTCCTAAATTTTAGTGTGGGGTGTGTGTAGAGATAGTAGCTATAGCTGCAGTCTGAAAGGCCTCAGAAATTCTTTGTGACGCTCACCACCCACTGCTTTCAGAGCATTTGTGGTGAGGCTTCTTCTGAGGAGTTTGTCGACACTGTCAGATAGGCATGATGATTGTAGCCGGTGTGTGACTGAATGTAAGAAATGGAGCAAGGAGTCTAGAGAGATGGCTCAGCGATTAAGCATGCGCTGCTCTTCCAGAGGATCTGAGTTTGGTTTACAGGCACTTGTAACTTTAGCTCCTAGGAGCTGATGCTCTCCTGACCACTGAGGGCACTTGCATATACACTCACACAAGATACATGGACTAAAAAAATGAAGTGAGGGATGTCCCTGTCATACTAGGCTGCTGTGAGATGTGTGAAGGTTGTTCCTGTCTCTGGGCCTCATTGTTCTTACATATAAAATGGGGATAATAATAGAATCCACTTAAGAGATGAGAGGTTTATGAAGTGGCCATGAAATGGCCTAAAATACTGCCTAGCACATGTGAAGCTCTGGTTATGTTATTATCTTTGATGGTAGAAATTCTGTATAGTCCCTTGAGGATACCTGAAATCACAAAAATTGTACTGAAACCCATTTGCCCATGACAAACCTTAATTTATAAATCAAGCATAGTAAGAGACAATAGGAGTAAAAATGGAGCAATTTTATAATCATTACCAATATGCTATAATTTAAGAATGGTGAATTCTTCTGGAATTTTCCACGTGGTAGTTTCAGACAGTGGATAGGAGTGGAATGGGATGGGAACTGAAGAACAAGGCAGGAGGACTCTGACTCTTACTTTTGATGAATTTCCCTCTTGACAGGGGCCAGGGATTGAGCTGGGAGCCTTGTATATTCTAGACAAGCACTCTAGCACTGAGCCACACCCCCAGCTCAGCCTCTGTGTGTGTTTGTGTGCATGTGTGTGTGTGTGTGTGTCTATGTGTATTTGTGTGTGTGTCTGTTTCTGTGTGTGTTTGTGTGCATGTGTGTGTGTGTGTCTGTGTTTGCGTCCACATGTGGAGTCTAGAGGTCAGTGCCCTAATTCTTCCTCAGTAGTTCCCCACCTTTGTTTTTGAGAAGGCCTCTCATTACCTCTGGAGCTCGCTGGCTGGTCTGGCTGGCTGGCTGGGGAGCTATGGGATCCACTTACTTCATCCTTCCTAACACTAAGGTTAGACATGTGCCACCATGCCTGACTTTTCTATGATGCTGTGGATCTGAACTAAGATTTTCAAGCTTGCAGAGCCAGCACTTTACCCACTGAGCAGGTCCAGTGGGTAAAGTGTCATTTGCCTATAATTAACCTGATTATCTTTTGTTGTGGCCGCCTAGTACCTTTTTAGCTTTTTAGTTTTTTTTTTTTTTATTTAAATTTTTAATTTTGTATAAAGCTGGTTTCTATGTGTAGCCCTGGCTGTCCTGGAACTTACTTGCTCTGTAGACCAGGCTGACCTCGAACTCAGAAATCCACCTGCTTAACTTTTTTTAATTACAACATTTTACTTTTGTAATTAAAATTTTTCTCCTAGGATATGCTTTGGTTTTTACTGTGTAGCCTAGACTGACCTGAACTTCGTAGCCCTCCTCCCCAGCCTCAGGCCCGTTCACTAACCTCACTGCTGACCCTTTAGTGTTCTTCATTCCGGCTCCACTGTCATAACCTTGAACACATTTTGCAGGGCATGGCTCTTTATTTCGGTCGAATTACTTCCTTGGGATAAATTCTTGAAAGGAATCTGTAGGACAGAGATGGCCATCTTGACGACATGGCTTCAAACTGCCACATTGTGTTCTGAGAAGTTTGGAGTCACTTAGAGACTAAATTGGAAATCCCTGGCTTCTAAAGAATGTGGAGCTAAAGAGAGTACGGAATGTATCTTGAGCCTCATGTGAACATCTCCAGTCTCTGTCTTCCTCCCTCTCTCCCTCCCATCCTCTTTTCTTCTCTCTCCCAGTCCCTCCCTACCTTCTGTGTGGTGATTTCCTAAGTGAGACATGCTGTTGCTGGCAGTGACTCCCTAGGCTGTTCCTGCCCAGGTACTCAGGATTCTGAAAAAGAGTGTGTTGATTCTTTGTACTCCATAAGTAGAGATAGTTTATACAAATTAATAATGATCTTTCCTCTTTCCTATATGTAAAGCCAACCCTGTAGAAGAGGATCAGATATTGGCTATAAAAACCTGACTTTAAGATGATATTGATCTAAATCTTTGTGAGTTGGTTGCTGGTAACATACCTGCATGCAGCCAGCCATAGAGACTGTTAATAATTGCTTCTGATGGACTACCCTGAGTGCTTGGTCATTTTACCTGAATAGACAAATTCCTGTATAACAGCTCAGGTGTACAGAATCTAATAACAGTGCCCAAATCAAAGAACACGGAGATTATTTTGGATTAGAAATAAGTTGATAGCCGGGCAGTGGTGATGCACGCTTTTAATCCCAGCACCTGGGAAGCAGAGGCAGGTGGATTTCTGAGTTCGAGGCCAGCCTGGTCTACAGAGTTAGTTCCAGGACAGCCAGGGCTACACAGAGAAACCCTGTCTCAAAAAACCAAAAAAAAAAAAAAAAAAAAATTGATGCAGTTTCCCAAAGTCCGCAAATATAAAGGGCTGGTATTTTCCTTGCACATGCCTTTTATTTGGCTTACAGGTGGAAATTGAATTCAGTACCTCACGAATGTCAGAACAGACCATTTTGGGAGACTAATAAAAGCCTGCCTAATTGCATACATGGTAAAGTGATTACAGCCAGTGATTTCTAAATGACCCCAAGTTTATAGATCCAGGAGATGAGGCCATTCTCAATTTATAAGGGACACTATCTTTCTCTTCTAGCCTCTTCCTGTATCTTCTACCAAATTCACAGTTCCCTTCTGACTTCATAGGGCACTCTGGGTTCACTGAATCAGGGCAGAGTTGGTTTTGCCTATGTGAAATGGGATCTCGTCTTAGAGTGTTGACAAGAGGACTCAGTGACATGAGGTATATAATTATTGATCAGTACTGTTCCTTGGGCACAAGAAGTGTGCACTGAATTCTTTAGGCTGGCACAGTAAAGTCACTTTCAAATAGAGAGATGAAACTGTGCCAAAAGCTTAGGGAAGTAGAAAGCACAGAGTTGTCTCCTGGCCAATGTGGACAGACCTACTCCAGGTCACAGAAAGAAGGGTTTCATCTTGTCAAATCCCCTCTGGGAACATCCCTGGAGTATGTGCTTCCTCTCTGTGTTAGGTGTGCCAGGTATTTGTGACTGTCTTCGTCTCTAGGTGAACACAGTTGTCAGTATTCAGACCACACCAGTTGAATGTTTTGGGAAGAAGCCAGAAGGAGTGTTGGATGTTCTGTGGAGAGGTGAGAAGGTATGTTGTTAGAATTAAAAAATGAGCTGGAGAGATGGCTCAGCAGTTAAGAGTACTTGCTCCTCCTCCAGGGGACCCTGGTTTGTTTCCCAGCACCTACATAGTGGTTCAAAGCCATCTGAAAAATACAATTCCAGGAGATCTGAAGCCCTCTTCTGACTTCTTCGAGCACCAGGCACACACATAGTGCACATATATACTTACAGATAAAACCTTCATACACATAAAATAAATAAATCTTAAAAAATAATTTTAGCCGGGCGGTGGTGGCGCACGCCTTTAATCCCAGCACTTGGGAGGCAGAGGCAGGCGGATTTCTGAGTTCGAGGCCAGCCTGGTCTACAGAGTGGGTTCCAGGACAGCCAGGGCTACACAGAGAAACCCTGTCTCAAAAAAAACCAAAAAAAAAAAAAAAAAAACAAACCTTAAAATGGAGAATTCTACACAGAGAAACCCCATCTTGAAACAAACAAACAAACAAACAAACAAAAAAATGGAGAATAAATATAAGTACCTTTAGTTAGGTTGTATGTCTGGAATGTTGGTAGACTACCTAAGGCATAGGCCTGGAATAGCCTTCTATGTTGTACATGGATGTACAACATAGTTGAAATCCAGGATGCCCCATTCAGAAGTCAGTTCTGTTGCCAGTGTGCTGTAATTTCTGGGTCTCAGTTTATCGTGAGATAAAATGGAGGGGTTGCTTGAATGCTCACTGGAATATCTTCCTGCCTGATGTTGCTAGTGTAGCATGGTTAGCTAAGAGGCTTATGAGATACTGGAGTGCTTACTAGTGCCGCTCTGTAAAGTGGGGAGAGCTGTCAGTGGGCCTTGAGAACCAGATTGAGTCTCAACTGAGGAAACTAGCACCTGCCCTGCCGTCACATGATGCTGCTGCCATTTACAAATTCTCACTTGAGAGCTGTGCAGTTGAGTTACAAGAAAGATTCTCATTCTCTCTCTCTTTCACACAAACACACACACACTCCACTCCATATGATGATGTTGGCCTGCTATCATAGCTATCCACGGTTGCTTTTGACAGACACATCTGCTTAGACTCATCTGGCAAACCCAGGCCCTAGACCGGAAGGCAGAAGCTACAGATTGGTTGATAAGTGGGTCGGTATGGAAACCTAGTCAGTAGGAGCCGTTCTGAACATGGAGTCCTGTACTGCAATCACATCTGCATCAGCCATGCACAGCTTCATATTTGTTCAGCATTCCCTACATGCCAGGTATGGGGAAAGCTGGTTAACACCCATAGCGGCTCACTTTCTGCTTAATTGTCCTGACTGGAACCTCTGTTAGAATACTGAATAGGTATGGTAGAAGAGGATATCCTTTTGTTCTTCCTGAGTGGGGAAATACTCAGGTTTCCACTACTAAGAATTGTGTTGGGAGGCCAGGTTTCCATAGCACACACCTTTAATCCCAGCACTGAAAAGGCAGAGACAGATACCTGTAACTCTTCATAGTGAGACCCTGTCTCAAACAAACAGACAGACAAACAAGCAACAAATAAAAACAAAGAATTGTGTTAGGGGATGGCAAGATGGCTTAGCAGGGGAAGGTGCTAGCCACAAGCCTAAACAACCTGATGAACTGAGTTTGGTCCCTGGAACCCAATGGTGGAAGGAGAGAACTGACTTCCTTAAGTTGTCCTCCGACCTCTACATGTGTACTCTGGCACCTGTGGTGTGTGACACACACACATACATAAATGCACACTAAATGTTAAGAAAAAAATAAAGATTTCTAAGTTCGAGGCCAGCCTGGTCTACAGAGTGAGTTCCAGGACAGCCAGGGCTACACAAAAACTCTGTCTCAAAAAATCAAAAAGAAAGAAAGAAAGAAAGAAAGAAAGAAAGAAAGAAAGAAAGAAAGAAAGAAAGAAAGAAAGAAAGAAAGAAAGGAAGGAAGGAAGGAAAAGAAAAGAAAGAAGGAAGGAAGGAAAGAAAAAGAAAGAAAGAAAGAAAGAAAGAAAGAAAGAAAGAAAGAAAGAAAGAAAGGTGAAGCCCCCACCGTTCCTGGTCTGGTGTTTTTATCATTGAAAGGCTGTGGGTTTTGACAGTGCTTGGTAATCATGTGGCTTTGTTTGTTTTTGTTTTCCTTTTTGATCCATTCTATTGTATAATGCATTTTACATGTTAAATGATTTTTAGCTATTAAGGCAACCTTGTGTGCCCAGGATAAATATTACTTTGTCATGGTAATATTTAATTATTAATTATTAATATTATTATTTAATTATTAATTATTAATAAGTGTGCTTATTCTTTGCTTGTTTGAGTTTGATAGTATGTTGGTTTAGTTTTTTAATTATAAGAGATTTGTCTGTAGTTTTCTTTCCTTGTGACACTTTTGTCTGGTTTTGTATGAGGATAATAACACCTCAGAGGATGAGGAGGGGGATATCCCCTCCTCTTTTAGTTGTGAAAGACTTGGTGTCAATTTGTCTAACCCTTTTAAGCATCTGGTAGACTTCTCGGGGGAAGCCATCTGGACCTGACTTTCTGTTTATATAGAAAGTCTTACTCATCTTTTAATTTTATCTCTGCCGTCTTTAGCTACACAGGCGTTCTGATTTGTTGTCTTTCAACTGTGACTTCAGGTTATTTTCAGAATCGAGAAGGGCTTCATCACTCCTAAAATTGGGTCCCCAACATTTCAGTGCTCATCACTGGCACTGGATGGTGGGCAGAATGGCTGCCTGAGTGTTGTGCTTTCCTTCTGTCATATCCAGGGGGCCCTTGGAAATACCACATTCTGCCAGTCCACCCCACTGGCCAGTGGATCAAAGTTCAGCCGTGAAGGTTTATATTTATGTCAATAGAACTATATTTACCTGTAAGGTTTGGCGTTCTAGGGGGTCTGGGGAGAAGGAAAATTAGCATTGAATATCTCTAAGTGCCAGGCACTGTGTAAGAGTGTGTGTATTCATAATTATCCCTACCTTTTAGGAGGAAATTAGAGGTAGCTGCATTTAGAATGGTTCTGATAGCTTAGTATTGCCTGGAATGCATGGTTGGCTGATTGCCCAGATGGCCTCTTAGGCTTTCTACAAGTCTAAGGTTTAGTCCTAGGAGGAGGGAGAAAGAGGTACACGTAAGTAGCATTGTAGGTCAGGAAATTGCATCAGGGCCCCGGAACTGATCAAAGGACTGACTGATATAGCAATACAACTTTCCATATGTATATGCCGGGATGCTAAGTTGCTGTTTTACTGGAAGAGTGGGAAAAGAAACTGTCAGCAAATGCTTAGAGTTCTGTGGATGTGGCTGGGTGCACATCTTAGATTCCAGCACTTGAGAGGCAGGCAGGAATCTCTGTAAGTTTGAGGCCAGCCTGGTCTACAGAGCAAGTTCAAGCCCTGTATAGTACAGGGATACACAGAGAAGCCTGTCCCCCACCCCTCACCCCCCAAAAAGAATTCTGAAGATGCAGACAGCCCTACATAGAAAGTCAGAGTTTACTCGGGGGGCTGAGGAGTCAAAAGCAAGAGTAAAGAAGTAAGTTTGCTCTGGCCACAGATCATGCCAGGCTAACATTATAACCCAGACCTGCAGGCCTAGGAGTCACATGCCTTCCTTCCTTCCTTCCCCAGCAACCCTTGAAGAATACATCCCACTCTATACAGTCACTTCTTAGTTTCTCCTTTCCCATCCCTTCCAGCCTTCAGTTCATGGCCTGCTAGCATCATTGCTGTACTGATGGATTCATTCGTTGTTGGTCTTATTCTGCCTTTGTTCTCGTTTCTGTCATTGAACTAACCATAAGCAGTCCTATGCCTGTGTTTGCAGCACACGTGTTTGCACTTGCCACAGAGGGGCCACTGGAGTGTGTGTGTATGCACTTCTAACTTAAGACCACTACGGTTTTTTTAGATTGACATGCAGTAAAATTGGTTTGTCATATAGTTGTATAGACTCAAACATGCTTATATTTGTGTAAACACCACCATAATCAAAATACACAGCGGTTTAGTCCCTTCCAAAGCCCCTGTTACTAGTCAAAGTCTCCCATTTTTAACCCTGGATAGGGTTTTGCCTGAGATAAGGTCTCACTGTATAGTACACACTGTCCTAGAGCTCACTGTGCAGGCCAGGATGGTACTGGAGTGTTCCTCCATCCCAGAGCCTTACACATGATAGGTAAGCGTGTTACCACTGAGCCCCGGCTTTAGAAGGTGTGTGTGTGTGTGTGTGTGTGTGTGTGTGTGTGTGTGTGTCTAGAGAGAGAGAGAGAGAGAGAGAGAGAGAGAGAGAGAGAGAGAGAGAGAGAGAGAGAGACAGAGACAGAGACAGAGAGAGAGAGAGAGAGAGAGAGAGAGAGAGAGAGAGCGCAAGAGAGAAAGCACTAGCTCAGTGTGTACATGTATTTTGAGACCAGATCTCTGCTGTATGGTCTTGGCTGGTCTAGAACTCATGTTTCTTCTCAGCTTCCTAAGTCCTGGCATTACGGTACATGACCATGCTTAGCTCCTTATGAAGATTTGTTTGTGGTATCAATACTGTGGTAAAAAGAAAATCAGAAATCATACATTATATTCAGCCTTTCCATCTGGCACAGGATCTCAGACTTCCTTTGTGTTTTGTCAGAACCTTGTTGAAGAGTACAAAACGGTGATTTTGTAGAAGCTTCCTGAGGTTTGCTGTTTGTTCATGATTATTCTTTCTGTATATTTTGCTTCGATAGGGTCTCACTATGTAGTCCAGGCTAGCCTTATACTTACGTTCCTCCAGGGCTACTCCTTCAGCCTATTATTATGTAAATATTCTATGATTCCTCCCTCTTCTCCCCACTGGACTGGTTTTTAACATCTGTAGGTATTTATTTATTCCTGAATCAGTTACTTTGTTGATTTCTTTGTATTTCTTACTTAAAAGAGCCCCTTCCCCCACCAATTCTGTCTTCTTCTCTACTCTTTGATTTATAGATCAATGCGAGTATAAATTCTTTGTTTAAATTCTTTTTTTAAATTCTTTTTTTTTAAAAGATTTATTTGTTTATTTTATATATGAGTACCCTGTAACTATCTTCAGACACACCAGAAGAGGGCATTGGATCCCATGACAGATGGTTGTGAGCCACCATGTGGTTGCTGGGAATTGAACTCAGGACCTCTGGAAGAGTGGTCAGTGCTCTTAACCTCTGAGCCATCTCTCCAGCCCCAAATTCTTTTTTTAATTATAATTACATCATCATTTCTCCTTTCCCTTTCCTGCTTCCAAACTCACCCATTCATGGTCTTTTTTTTTTTTTTTTTTTTTTTTTTTTATTATTAACTGTTGTTATAAACATATGTATATGCATATATATTCCTAAATACTTAAACATATGCCAGACTATGGATTCTTAGTTTTTACTTTATTTCGATGCTTGCCATCCCAGGTTTACTGTGGGATTTTTTCCTCACTGGCTTGCTGTTGTATCCTTTTGATACAGTATGTCATCATTCTTGGAGTGACTTCTTTCAGGAAGGTGTGAGGTATTCCAGAAGGCTGCTCTTTTTTTTTTTTTTTTTTTTTTTTTTTTTACTCTGCCCTGGCACCAGCTGTTTCTTCAGTGAGCCTTAGTTCTTTTCAGGAGAGAATATATTTAGAAAACTAGAATTAGCTGCCAGGGATTCACTTTGGGTTTTAGGGTCCATTCCTGTTACCATGCGAACACTTAGCCTGTTGATTCTAACTGCCCAGAGATATTTCATGGTATCTACCTACTCTGGTTTTCTCTCCTGTCTTTTCCTTAATGGTGAATATGCAGACTGCTTCCTAACTGCTTGCCCAGATATTCGCTCAGTATCTATTCAGAGCATCCTTAGTACAGGACACTGGGTACAGTGCTTGCCCAACTGTCACTATGCAGAGCATCCTTACACAGGACATTGGGGTTAGAGATGTGAGCTCCAAGCCCAGCTTTGTGTAGAATCTGAGAATTTGAACTCAGGTCCTCATGCTTGCAGTAGATGTTTTATCCACTGAGCCGTCTCCCCAGCCTACCATGGGGTTTCTAGGGGCCTTCTTTCTGGGATTGACAGCTAAAGGCAGGTACACTTTACACAAATCTGGGCTAAGGGGTAAAGAAGGTAAATCTCTGCTTAGGATTGCATCAAATAAAGTAGAAATTCATTCTTGGATTTCCTCCACAAAGGTGACACCAAGCTAACTAATTAGGCCATTGACATTCATGACCTCCAGCCACAGACTCTTAATCCTAGAGCCTAGCCTCTGTTATCAGTGATGATGGAAACCTTTTTACCTTTGGATAGAAGTAAACTCAGTTTACTCTAGTTCTGGAATCTTCAAGAAGTTTCCCTGCACTGTCTTGCTCCTACTGTCGCCACTGAATTCAAGAGTCATAACTAACAGACAGACCTGAGAAGAGGCCACAAACTCAAAATTATAGGTCTGTAGTCTGGAGACAATTTACATTTAAAATTTAGTCTTATTTTGAGCAGTATCAGCAGCTGATGAATCAGAAGCTGTGCCTGGAAACAAAAGGCTGAGGGGTACAGAAATGAGTGGCTTTGCTGTACGAAACCCTGTCTCAGAGAAACAAAACTAAAGCCAGGCAGTCAGGCAGGCAAACAGAAGCAACCCTAGCACTCATATCAAGATACAGCTTCCTGCGGCCAGAGAGATGGCTCAGTGGCTAACATTAGCTGCTTCTCTTCTATAGGACCGGAGTTCAATTCCCAGCATCCACATGGGGAGTCATGATTGTGTATATACAACGCCAGTTCCAGGGGATCCAGTGTCCTTCTTTCAGTCTCTGAGGGAACTGGATACACATGTGGTACACATACATGAAAATAAAACACGCATACACATACAATTAAAGAAATTTAAAATCAAAGATGTGGCTTTCAGGGCTACTGAGAGTGTCTAGGTGAGCAGACACACTTCCCAGCATGGCTCTGTGACCCTTCACTGTGCAGCTTGAGTGTGATAGATGGGTTTCTCCTCAGCATTTGAAAGCCAACCTCAGTGCTTGAAGGTTAGGTAGGTCTTTAATGATATAGACAGCCATGTGTCACTGTGTGAGAAATGGCAGTTCTGTGAACTTGGTGGCTCACCGCTGGTGAAGCTACTTTCTGCACATGGGACATTACAAAGTGGAGCTCTGTGGGTGTGTGACAAGGCTGTGCCAAGCAGAGAGATGGACAGAGGAGAAACCATCCCCACCGTGATGCAACTTCCTGCTTGACCTTCTGGCCTTGCCTTACTGGTCTGGTCTGGCAGGTTCCTTTATTTTTTGATCAAATACTTTGTTTTGTGAGTGTGTGTGTGTGTGTGTGTGTGTGTGTGTCTAAGTGTAGAGTTCTTATACCACAGATGTGTTCTGTTTCCTGTCTTAAAATAAATCAAAAACTATATGATGTGAATCTTAAAATTTTTTTGCATTTATTTATTTAGTGTATGTGTGTCTTTGAGTGTGTGTTCCATGGCACAGTTGTGGACAACCTATGGAAGGTGGTTCTCCCTTCTCCCATTAGGCTTGCATCATTAGGCAACAAGAAACTTTACCTGTTGGGCCATCTTGCCAGCCCTCATTTGAAGTCTTTATATTGGAAGATGTTTTCTTTCAAGGTGGATCTAAAAGCTGGGATCACCTTTCTTAGCTTATAGTTGAAGTGATTTTTAGTTCAGCTTTAAAGACATGCATCAAGGTACAATAAATGACACAAATGTATGATTTAAGAAGTAAATTATACTGGATGTAGTAGTGCACACCTTTAATCCCAGCACCCTGTAGAGGCAGGCAGATCTTTGGGAGTTCCAGGTCAGCCAGGACTGCAGAATGAGATCCTGTCTTTAAAAGGGGGCAAAAACAAAACAAAACAAAACATTTATAGTGCCTTTGAAATCTTTGTGAGTTTAAATTTTTTTTTAATTAAAAATTTAAAAGGACATTCTATTTCTTTTGTATGTGTGTTTGGGGAGCACAGATCACGCTTGCATGTGGAAGTCACAACTCGAGAGTGATGGGCAGTTCTCCCCATCCTTCTCCAAGTTCAAATTCAGGTTCTCAGACTCAGCAGCGGGAGCCTTCATCCACTGAGCCGTCTCACTAGCCCAGGTCTTAAAAAGCAAACAAGCTAGCATGTAGCATTTTTATTAATTTAAGTGACGTGTGTTTGTGTGTATGTGTACATGTACCATAGCACAGGTGTGACAGTCAGAGGACAGCTTGGTAGAGTTGGTTTGCTCCTTTTGACACGTGGGTCCTGAGGATCACGCTCAGGTCTTTAGGCATGGTGGCCAGCACCTCACCCTCTGTGCTGTTGCATTGGCCCTGAGTTAGATTTTAAAACTCACTAAGAAATGTTTTGCATGGGAATTGAGAGTCTGTTCTGATGTTCTTCACCTCACGTGTACCAAGTCTTTACTTGGAGTTTACTGATGCAAGTTTATTGTTTATGTCAGTAGCAGTAGCAACAGTGCAGGGCCAGAAAGGATTTTGTTTTTGTTTGGGGGTGGTTTTTTTGTTTTGTTTTGTTTTGTTTGTATGTTTGGGGTTTTGTTGGTGGTGGTTTGTTTGTTGGTGTGTTTATGTGTTAGAAGAAGAGGGAGCTCACTGGCAAGTGGATACAAATCTGTGTGATGATTCCCTCCCCAAGGGGCTCCAAAGGCCCAACTGAGCTAGTCACTTGTCCGAAAAGCTTTCCTTAACTCTCTTCCCTGGCACTGGTGTTGTTGCCCCCCTCTTTGGTACCAGTTCACCATGCTCATATTACCCATCATGGTCTGTTCTGCTGGTCTTCCTAATGTTTTGTCTTGTGCTCTCCCTGGCTGCCACACTGAGAGCTTAGCCCACCTTCTGTATGCCTGGTACCACTTGTTACATGGTAATTACTAATGAGGTAAATGTTTGGCATTGTGAATAAGTGGAAGAAAATAAAGAACAAACCTAGGAAGGCCTCCTAAGGGGGTAATGTTAGAGGCATGAGTAGGTTTGGTGATAATAGTTAATCAGTTAGTATGAATACCTAGAGAGCTTGTCCTCCTCAAAGTGCTGGAGGGAAGGTTTGTGGTGAGCTCTCTGTAGCAGTTGGTATTCTCAGTTTTAGTCTAAGGACCACCTGAGTCTTGTTGTGTTTCTTTTGGTTGTTGTTTTTGAGATAGAGCCTCAGGTAGCACAGGCTGGTCTTGATCTTCTGATGATGCTATACTTCCCAGTGGTGAGATTATTGACTTGTATCATTCGCCCTGGCTTAATAAAATCTTTCCTAAGCCCAGACATGCTGTTGCTAGCTTCTGGTGCATTCCTGCCCTTTGGAATTACAAAGGTACAGAGAGGAAAGATCTCTCCCCCTCTCCTCCTTTCCCCCTCTCCCCCTCTCCCTCGCAGGCACATGCACTGAGTTGGTGGAACAGCACATCATTGGGGGAAAGGTCAGAAAGGTCAGAAAGGTCTAGACGATGAGATCTGAGACCTGGCCCAGAAGACAAACAAATACAAGCCCATAGCTCTTAGGGTGCTTGCCTCCTGGGTTCTGTCGACTCCCATATGTTCCCCAGATGGTGGCATTTCTTGCTCAGAAAATTTTCAGAAGAAATTTAGGAACCTAACCCTTGAATATCAAGAAGGATATTTTAAAAGTAAAATTAAAAAAAAAAATCAATCCACTATCAAAATACACCTCGGTTTCTTATTTTCCTGGGGGCAGGGGAGACATTTGAACAGACTGAGAAGCACTCAATCGTGGAAGCAAGAAGGCTCCACTAGAGGGTTGTGTTAGCCTGAAAGATGTGGTTTCAGCATTTCTTAGTCTGGTAAACTGTTTGCACAACTCAACCTCAGGCTAAGGATTGTTTCCTGAACCACTCATTGACCAGTCAGCTGGGAATCAGTGAACTAGATGTTCTAGTTTGCAAAACTAGATGTTTTGCAAAGGCTAGAGGATTGAACTAGTGCCCAGCCAACATGGAAGTGAGGTTTGAGCCTGTATTAGGGTTGGCTTAGATCAGCCCTGCTTTTGTTGTTGTTGTTGTTGTTGATAGGAAGATTAAAAGTAGATAAAGGCAGGTGTATTAGGTAGCAGCTCTCCAGTGGGTTCCTGGATCTCAGCTGGAGCTCAGTGAAGTCACACATCCTGGCTAAATCGAGGTTTTACATCGCTTAGGGGAGGAGTGATGACGTGCCAGCTAGGAGCTGGGGTGGTGTCCATACACAGTCAGAATCTGAGCCCCTGGGCGGGCACTCTTGGGTGGGTTGCCGGAAATGCTAAGAAGTGATGCTAGCCTGGAGCTTTCACCAAGTGGGCGGGGTTGGTAGAAGGAGGGCAGATGGGATTTCCCAGTTTGTGCAGGAGCTGAGTTCCAGACTAACGGTAGTAGTAGTTGTTGTTGTTTTCAAGACATGGTTTTTCTGTGTAGCCCTGGCTGTCCTGGAACTCACTCTGTAGAACAGGCTGGCCTCCAACTCAGAGATATCCACCTGCCTCTGCCTCCGGAGTGCTGGGATCAAATGTGTGGCCACCGCACCTGGCTTAGCTCTGCTTTTGATACATACATGGGCATATAGGTGTTTGGGTTTGCCATATCCTTCAAGGAAGCAGTGGAATTTACAAAGTTGAACTCACACATTGAAGTTATTGAGCAACTTACACAAGAGGCCATGACCCAAACTCCCAGCCGCGAGGTCCACGTGGCAGTGCTTGGGCCTGGGGAGCTGAGGACAGCTCACATCTGTGCTTACGTAACCCTGCTTCCCAGCTTTCAGAGCCAAGAAAACACACAAGCCAGCCCAGCGGGGCTGAGAGCCTGTAGAAGCACACGCCATGCGCCACACAGCGAGAGTGCCTTGGCCCAGCCTGAGGATTATCATGAAGTACTCAGGCCTCTGCTGCCTCTTGTTCCTTTTCCTGTGTTCATAGGCAGTTCGGGGAACTGGTAGCAGAGGCCCCTGTTTGTCAATGGGATCAGTCCTTTCCTGCCTGGAGTCTCGTAACTTTACTTTTTTCTACTCCTATTTTTTAATGATGGTTCTTAAATGCTTTAACCTTCCTTGTGGCCCACCACCCACTTGAGGTAGTGGAAAAGAAAGGATCTGGGAAGTGGACCTGTTTAGAAAGGTTCTTTGGAGCAACTCCCGTCTGTGTTGTCTGGAAATCAGCAATTCAGTTCACAGGTCAGCAGGCAGCGGCAGCTCAGTCCAGTCGCAAACACTTCACGGATACACCAGCAGTCCAGTTCAGTAGAGTCGGGTTAGCAACAATGGTGACACAACTAGCAGAGACAGCCAGACAGCCAGACCTCCTTGAGTCAGCAGGAGGGACCAACAGGAACACCAGGAGAAGTTCTCTGGCTGTGTGTCTTTCAGGGAAGGTCAGTGAAGACTCGGAGACCCACAAGTGTTATAGAGCTAGCTGTTCCAGCAAGCCAAACTGTCTCTGTCACTCCATGGAGTCCTATTTATACCCTCCACACATCATGTGTCCTCCTCGTGCCTTGCCTCAGCACGTGCATCCAATCAGCCCGAGTCCTTGGAAGCAGCAAAACCCAGAAGGTTTTTGGTGCATTTCTCTCTATGGTGTTCCAAAGAATCCATCACGTGCCCTTCACATGCTTGCTTTACCAGAACATCCTCTCCTGTGTCTGCTTCAGTGAAACATTGCTTCACGTGTTTGCCCCAACAAAACACCATCCAACAGACTTTCCAAAGAACCCTTAAGTGTCCACTTCAGAGACGAGTTTCTTGGGCTTTTCTCATTGAGGTAGAGCTGGGTGTGCAGTGGAGGCTATCCCCTACAGTATGGCAGGCAGAAGGTCTGCAGCTTCCTGGCTGACACCGGAGCTAAGGAGGCATTCACCTATGGGCCTGCTGCTGCTGCGTGTGTGTGTGTGTGTGTGTGTGTGCCCATGAATGTATGTCACATACATGCATTCGTGTGACAGAGGTACACTAACACACACACACACACACACACACACACACACACACACACACAGCATTGGAGTTGAGTAGGAATGAAGATAGACTACCCATGTCTGCTCCCTGGCTGGGTAGACAGCAACGTTGCGGCAAGGGATTGCTGGAGGACAAGTAAGTCAGACAGTCGGTGCCAAAGGGTATCCACAATAGGTGTTATTTGAGGTGGGTTAATTAAGGTGTCTGTGCACCTAGGTAGTGAGCAGAAAGATAGGTAATGGAGACAGAATTTGGAGAATGGTTATTTCACCTGGGTGAAAGAGACAGTGATTGTTACCAAGGAAAGAGGCCGAGACAGCATAGGTGACAGGTAGGAGGGACATGAGTGGCATGGCGCTGGGTAGCTAAGGTTTCTTCCTACCCTTCTACCTATCTAGAATCTTCATTTCTTCCTTTCTGCTTGGTCATTCATGCCATCTTGGGAGCAAGAAAGACCAGAATAAGAGTTTTCAGAAGATCCTAATTTGGGGTCTGTTCTTCCTGGTTTTAACCAGCACTCTGAGCCTGTCGGAACTAGAATTCATCTGGTCCAATATTTATAATTTATGAATGGGAGTGGATAGAAATGGTTCAAAGATCATCCAGTAAGTCACTGATGCGGCTGCACTAGGGTTCAGGCTCCCTCTCTTACTTGGGGCTCTTTACCTCAGCATCTTTCCGCAGGGGCAACATAGGACACTTTTTGCCCTGCAGTTGTGTATAGTTGTGGAGGCTTGGCAGACCACATGTGAACTCTGGGTTGGTTTCAGAAAGTATAAGGAAGCCGGTAGGAAGGTAATCCAGAGGCCTCTTGGGGTCTTGTCAATAGGGTTTATGTTTTTCAGTGCCTCTACAGATGGCATGGGGCCTCCTGAAGAAAGAAGAACCCAGTGATGGGTCTTGAGGCCAGTGTACCTTGGCATCTCCCAGAGGTCTTGTCTTAGGGTTGGGGAATTGAGCCTCGAAGCCTAGTGAGTCTCGTGAGCAAGAGTGGGAATCTCTAAGGACCTTTATTGTTTGAAAGTTTCAAGGCTTGTGAAAATGTACTACCATGTTCTCTGTTGTCCAGCTTACCAGTAAGAGTTCTTTGGGGTCTGGAGAGATGAGTCAGTCTGTAAAGTGCCCCCCTTTCAAGCATGAGGACCTGAGTGCAGATCTCTGGCTCCCAGGCTTGCCAGCATACATCTGTAGCTCCAGTGCTGGGGCACGGAGCAGGAACAGAGCCAAGCAGATCCCAAGAGATGAGCCTGGCTAAGTTATTGAGCTCCGGTTCAGTGAGAAACCTTATCTCAAAAATTACAATGGAAAGCAATCAAGGGGGAAAAAAAACAGTGTTGACCTCTGGCTTCAGACCCACACCCTGTACACACCCATAGGTAAGTATATACCCAGCACATGGACACATTAAACCCAAAATCTCTTGAGCTTTTTATTAATGTCCCTCCCAAGATCAGCCGAGTTGGACTGAGACCGTGTGTTTGTGGCAGTGTCCTCAGGAGATCCTCTTGATAGGATTGAGATCTGCTGTACCAGGTGACCCCTAACACTGTCCTCCAGCGGAGAGAGTGCCTGCTCACCTCAGGGGAGCTTGGGAGGTCAGAGCTGGGACAAGAGCAGTATTGTTAAGAACTGGTTCTGCAAGACCCTTGACCTCCAAAAGGGGGGGGGGTGTCACAGGCTAGATTCAAGGCACAGCTCTTTTGAGTTTGAGGCTGTCCTTCCTTGCCTAAACTCTGTTTCTCAAGAAAGTCAAAGGATGAAGGCCTGTCTGTCAAAGCAAATGTTAGTTGGTTCAAGGAAGTGAGAAGGGCTAAGGAAATAGGCAACCAAGCCTTGGAAGGCTTGAGTGCTGGGCCTGTTCAAGGCACTTGGCCTCATTCTGTGCCTGGCCACACAGCTTTCACCACAAAAGTGATTTGATCAAAACTGTGTCTCAGAGGAGAGTGAAGGAATGGGAGCAGGTCCTGTGGTGAAGAAGCAGAGAGATAAAATGGAAGAGGATTCCTGGAGAAGGAGAGGAGGTAGCAGCTGCCCAGAAACAGGGGGGGGGGAAAAGGCTCATGGCTTCTTTTGCTAGAGGTAGATTTTAGGAAGACAACTGCTCCCTGGGGATGTGAGCTACTTTGTTTTTTGTTTTTGTTTGTTGTTTTGTTTTGTGTTGTTGTTGTTTTGGGGTTTTTTTGTTTTGTTGTTGTTTTTTAATAAAAAGGACAGATTGGAGCCTGCACAGAGGTGGGCACGAATGAGTGTTTGTCATTCATGTATTTCAGGTGACTCTGATCTGCTTAGCGTCCCACATTCTGTGGCTTCCTCCCTGTGTTCTAGTGCCTGGTTTGTTTGCCATGTGAAGCTAGCCACCGCAGAATAACAGTTCCCCAAATGACATCAGTTTAGTGATGATGCAGTTAGGAAATGGTGAGGTAGAGAACCTTGAGGGCTTCGTAGCTGCAGTTTCTTTCTTCAGTGCCCTTGGATGCTTTCCAGAAGCATGATTTAATCTGCACGGCTCCCATCCTGACTTGTCCTGAGCGTAGTTTTTCTACTGAGCATCTTGCTGGGGCTCATGTTTCTGGAACCTATTTTGCGGATGTCCGAGGAGCGTGGAGTACTGTGAGCCTGGGCTTGCAGTCTTGGGTCTCTGCCTGGACCACTTTATGCATTCCACAGGCTCCTTTCTTCTCTCTGTCCCTGACCATGTCAGAATCTGCTGTCTTCCTTCCCCTAGTCTTTTGAGCCAAGCACTTTCCTACTGACCCATTTCTCTGACTTCTTCCAGGACAGGAACTCTGGAGCCATCCTGATCTCACCTTCTCAATTCACACTGCTACTTTATCAGCCACTATTTCTAAGCTTCTTTTTTCTTTGAATGTTCTCTCTAGCTCGTTCCTTTTGTGTCCCCTTCTTTTCCTCTGGGATCTCATGGCCTCCAACCTTCTCTTTTGAGTCCCTTCTACTCCCCCGCTGTCTTCATTTTGACTCTGATTTCCTCTACAGTGATTCGCCCACACCACACCTGCTCCTTCCCTTTCCCCAGTTAGATTAGGTTTAGAAAGAGCTGTTAGTCGTTTGTCTAAAACCACACAGATGGCAGGTGGCAAAGCTCGGGATTTCTGAGAAAGTGTTTTCTCATCTGTGCTCACCGGTCTGTACCACAACAGTCAAGTGGTCCAAGCAGAAACTGATTGAGTTTTACAGTGCAGCCCGAGGAGGAGGGTCTCTCAGATAGGAAATGCTCCACAGGTAACTAACTGTATGGGTTTGCCCAGGACTGGGAGTTCCTGGAACAAGGTTTCCTGAGGTGATTAGTCACACTAGGGCTGGGCATTGAATGCCTTTTCTAAGCACCCCGTCTCCTCCCTCTTCCAGGAGGAGGAGCTGTCCCCTCTGTAGCTGTGGTCTGGTCAGCTAATGCAGTCTGCAGCAGAGTGGACCCTGTGGCTGGCTAACTTCTTCCTTCCACCTCTCTAGTTGGCCCCATGGTGATTGACTTTAATATTCCTGTGGACCTGGAGCTTTTGGCAAAGAAGAACCCAGAGATAAAGATGGGCGGCCGTTACTCCCCCAAGGACTGTATCTCTCCTCACAAGGTGGCCATCATTATCCCATTCCGTAACCGGCAGGAGCACCTCAAATACTGGCTGCATTACCTGCACCCAGTCCTTCAGCGCCAGCAACTCGACTATGGCATCTACGTCATCAATCAGGTGAGGTCTGGGAAATGGGACAAGGGAGGTAGAACTCGGGCACACAAATGTGTGCTTAGGGACCGTGAGGGAAGGGAGTGATCTCAGTTTACAGTGATGTGCCAACTCTATCAGTGCTGCTGTCCTGTAAACAGTGCGTGAGAAGTGCCAAACGGTATGCTTGCTCGTTGCTATTAGCTCTGTTAACTAAGAAATAGATGGGGTGTGCTTGGCTTTTTAGAGGTAACCTTCCAGCAAAAGTGAAAGAAAAAGATATCTCCAATGATCCAAAGTAAAACACTGATTATTTACCATTTTTAGGAACTCTAGTTTTTAGGTTACTATAGTTTTCTTCCTACTCCTCCACTACTACTGCTGCTGATATTATTATTATTATTCCAAAACAATCCATTTTTGTTTCAGATTATTTTTGGGCAACTTTGAAATTTATCCAGCTTGGCAGACAGTATCATTCTTCTAGGGCATCCTTAAGAGACCATATATATGTCTCTACAGCCAGCTGTGGCTGTAAAGGCCTGGGAGAGTCCTGTTCTAGAGCCTCAGAGAGTGAGATGGACTAGGCTGAGTTTCCCATTGCACCTCAGATTGTGTGTCAGGCGTTCATCTACTTAGGATACAAATGCTGAAAACTTAACAACCTCTGTCACCACAACCCAGATTCAAATAGATCTAAACCTTTTTAAAGGTTCTTTTGAGGGGTCTCACTATGTAGCCCTGGCTATCCTGGAGCTCGCTTTGTAGACCAGGCTGGCCTCGAACTCACAGAGATCCACCTGCCTCTGCCTCCTGGGCACTGGGATTAAAGGTGTGCCACCACCTAGCTCACATGCTACTTTAAATTGTAAACAAACTGCTTTGTAGCAGAGTCTTCACCTTCCTAAAATGGCCTGGAAGCTTCAAGATGACAGATCTTACAGTTCTTTGAGCATTCCTGTAACTAGGCTGCTCTCAGCTGTCCCAGCTTCCCTGATGTAATAAAGCCCCCTGACTTTGATGGAAGCAAAAGCAAAAGCAAAAGCAAAAAAAAAAAAAAAAAAAAGATAAAAGATAGTAGCAATCTTACTACCTCAAGCAGGCTCAAAGTTCATGTTGAAGTAAAGAGGCAAACAGTCTTTCCAAACACATTTCTATGAGACCTGGCCCCCAGGTAAGTTAGACTCGTCAACGCACCTAGATTACAGTATACACATGCATGTCAGTATTGGGGATAAACTTGAAAGAAGTTTATATTCACGGGAAGACAGTAGTGCTCATTAAGCATACTGGGAAAAAAGCAGTGTTTTTCGGTTTTATTTATTTAATTTATTTATTATTTTTAAGTTCTTGGTACATGCCTTTAATCCCAGGACTCTGGGGGCAGAGGCAGGTGCAGATCTCTGAGTTTGAGACCAGCCTGGTCTACAGAGTGAGTTCCAGGATAGCCAGGGCTACACAGAGAAACCCTGTCTCAACAAACAAACAAACAAACAAGCAAAAGTGTGTGACTGGACAATGATCGTCTAATGCTTTTGAAGTTCAGAGGAAGGAGGGAGAGAAGGCTGTGCCCGATGTATCCAGTACAGGAGTTCCTAAACACACGAGGAAGGCGGACCTCATTGTTTTAGAACCTTCCATGCACCAGCGCCTGTGACCTCCGGAAGCACTTCCTTAGCTAGTCTAGACAGCTATTTTCCAAGAATCATCTCCAGTGATGTGTGTTCTATGAGTCACATTTTGGAGAAGACAACCCTAAATTACCCATTCTCTGCTTCCGCCTTACTTTCCCTAGGATACTAGGAACTCCCCGTTCTCTTTTTCTCCCACTTGTACCTTAGAATCAGAAAAGGAATTTTTTTCTAGTAGTTGGGGGTGTAGCTCCGTGGTAGAATGTCAAGCATTCATGGATCCTTAGTTTTGAGTGCAGTGCCAGCCTTGAAGTAAAGCGAAAAAATAATATACTTCCCCGTCACTGTTTGCTAGAACTTTCCTAGACCCTAGAGAGCAGGGAAAAAAGATTCTGCTCTGTGTCAGGGAGAAGTAACCAGTAGAGATAAGTACTGGTCACATCAATAACAGTGGGTTGCAGCTAAGCCCCACTTAGATTCCCAAGCTCAATAATGCTCTCCCACTGGGCCACAGTAGCTATCCTCTTCCTGGTGTGTTTCTCAAAGCCTGGTATGGGGCTGTGAGTGAGCCCCACACCTGGAGAGCCACTTCCCAGTCTGCGATCCTGGGCAGGCCGTGTAAGCCTTTGACTACTTAGTAAACATTAGGTGTTATTCCCCACCCCACCCCACCCCTTCTTGCCTGTTGCCTCTGCCTGGTACCTTGCTACCTTGCTGATAAATTCCTTATTGTTCTTCCTGCCTCCTGCTTTAGCCCAGTGTAGTACCAATGTCAGGGTCTTGCCTCCCACCTGTTAAGGCCTCTATGGGGTCAAAAGATAATGTATATCGGTGTGAGTCAGACAACAGGCTCTCAGAAGACTCTGGGGCCCTGCCTTATAAACTGCTTTAGGAGGAGGATTGTTTCTAGTGAGTTTTTATGGTTTATACTGTCTGTTAACCTTGTTCAATGTAGGCCCCTCCAGTCACTATGAAACTTAAAGCTCAACATAAGTGTGCTGGAGGGGAGGGGGGGAGGTGCTCCCCAATTGTTGCAGAGAGGGGCAAGGGTGTCCTTTGGGATTCTGTCTCTCCTCTTGCCATACGTATGTGGGTCCTGCTAGAGTCTCAGCATATCCTACTTGGTGTCATGGGTCCTACTCTGACACATAGGTATCTGGCTAAGTCTAGCACTGGGATGGCCTTGGTGTGGAAATGAATGTCAAGGTGTCATATAGCAAACAGGGAATGCATTTTGTCACTCATACTTCAGTTAGGAAAGCACAAAACCAGGTAATAGAAAGGCTGCCACCTGGTAGCACCAGCCTTAAATGAAAAGGACAAAGAAAGAATGAAAACCAGAGGTCAGAAGCTTTAGAGAGTATCCATCATAAAAATTACAGACAGTCATAACCACTGCAGTGCTGTGACCCAGAGGCAGCAGCTGGGAGACTTTTCTAGCAACACTTACATTGCTTCTGTCACCTTTGTCTCCTCATCTTTCTGGCCCTACCCATGTCACGTCTCTACCTTAAAGCCTTCAACAACTTCCCCTGCCATAGATGAGGGCCTGAGTGATCTGAAACCTTAGTGTGTGATGCCACCTGGGGACTAGTCCTGACCACCTCCAGCCAGTTCTCTTTGTCACCCTTCATACAGCGTGCCATAGGCTAGCTGCCTGTCACCCTCACCTGGACACTTGTCTCCTCCTCCTTGTGCCTCTGCTCACTCTGTGCATGGGCCTCCCCCAGCGGCTTTTTCTGGATATATTTTAAGTCTCTTTACCTCATTTGCTCTGTGAAACCCCTGAGGTAGACGTGACTTTTCCTCCTTTCCTTGGTATATGGGACAATTATCATTTTTGTGCCTCATTTTGGAGCTTGATCCTTAGTTCCTGGCCAGACTCATTCCCACATGTCTAACCATGGATTCCCTCCACAGTCCAGAATGGGCTCTGCAGAGTTTGGAACATGGAGTATCTTTCCTTGAGTCCTGCTCACTTATTGGTACCCACACTCGGGACCCCCTGCCCCTGGTTCTCTGGCTGGGTCCATTCCTGCTGGAAGCAAAGTCTCCTCTCCCAGCTCGGCCATATTATGACCCTTTCAAGACTGACACAGTTCCTCCTCATGGCCCTGAAGTTCCTGTGAATTGCTGACTGTGGCGTAGGCTGCCTGTGATAAAACCTTAGTGTAATCTTCCTTTTGGGGAAAGATACAATGTGCTTTAGCCTCACTACATCGTGTGCTTGGGGATAGCCTGGGCAACATAGCAAGCCCCAAACCAAAAGCAAAATCTTTTGTATTTTGACTTCCATAGACCTCAAGTGAGGGCTGCTCTGAAGGCGGCTTAGGCGATCAGATCATGGCCAACGGCAGGCTGGGATTAGACAGAAGTGTTAAGGAATGTTCTATTTGCCATGTTTGTATATTTGGCGTACCATGAGGCTTGCTAGATCATGTGCGAGAGGCAGCAGCTTGTGAGTAATAGCTGCCAAGCCCACAGGATCCTTTCTGACTTGTGATACTTCTGGGCAGACCTGGCTGGACAGGCTCTGGGAAAGAGAGAGACCCAGCCTGTGCTAGGATTGCAGATGGTGCTTTGTCTGCCTGAGACTTTGTTCTGTTTTGTTTTTCTCTTTTTTGTTGTTTTGAAAATATTTTTTGAAAAATTGTGTGTGTGTGTGTGTGTGTGTGTGTGTGTGTGTGTGTGTGTGTGTGTGTGTGTACATGAATGTAGGTGCTGATAGAGGCCAGAAGAGGGCATCCACTGGAGTTTGAGTTATGGTGGGCAGTTGTTGGCCTCCTAATGTGGGTACTGGGAAACAAACTTAGGTCCTCTACAAGTGCAACATATAATCCACACCACTGAGCCATCTCCAGCCCTCCCTACACCACTGAGCCATCTCCAGCCCCCCCCTACACCACTGAGCCATCTCCAGCCCCCCCCTACACCACTGAGCCATCTCCAGCCCCTCCCTACACCACTGAGCCATCTCCAGCCCTCCCTACACCACTGAGCCATCTCCAGCCCTCCCTACACCACTGAGCCATCTCCAGCCCCCCCCTACACCACTGAGCCATCTCCAGCCCCTCCCTACACCACTGAGCCATCTCCAGCCCCTCCCTACACCACTGAGCCATCTCCAGCCCCTCCCTACACCACTGAGCCATCTCCAGCCCTCCCTACACCACTGAGCCATCTCCAGCCCCTCCCTACACCACTGTGCCATCTCCAGCCCCTCCCTCCCAGTACTGTTTTAGGCTAATAAGATGACCGGTCCTCCAGGAGGTCGGGATCAGCTGTAGTAAAGCAGATCCATGAGAGTGGCTGCTTTATGGCCCTCATGACTTGGCTTCTGTCTTGATTACCTTTATGTCACTTGTCACCTCTGTCTTCTATTTCCTCTTCCAGCTGTCAGTGGGATGTGTAGGGAGATGAGACTTTAGGAGGGGGAGGGCTAAGCCGTTGACCCTCCCTTTCCTTGGGGCATTGCTGGCATGGGCGTGGAGTGGGAATGATGGGAGTGTCTGTCCCCCCAGTCTGAGTGCCACCCTCTGCTCTGCTGTCTCCCTCTCTGACCACATCTGTGAATTCTCCTGGGAGTGTCATACCACTTACTGGTATTCAGTTGCTAATGAATAACCTCCAGACATTGTTCTGGGAAATGCCATTTTTCTCTACATGTCCTTGGTTCCACAGAAAAGGGAATGACAGCGGTATTTGGACTTGGCTTTATTGTAAGGATGGTCCCAGGAGTCCTTTCCCTGCTGCAGCCTGAGGTCCGCCCCTCCCTCCGCCCAGCTCCTTTGCGCATGCCTTTTTTCCCTTCTAGGGGGGACTACTTTACCTTTCTTTGTCAATCCTGTTTGTAGCATAGCAAGCTGGAGGAGGAGCTTCTATTTGTGGGCGGTTTCTTACTTTTCACCTACCTTCTCTTCTGTCCTCTCTGCCTCCTCTAAAGAAAGAAAAGTCGACTTACCTACCGCTGCTATCCTAACTACTGCCGCCACCTCCACCGCCACCGCCGCAGCCACCACCACTCTGGTAATGTCCTCACATCTGACACAGTGCCAGTCATTTCTGGCCCGGGGTGGGGTGGGAGAAGCTGTGAATAAGCCCCGGGACTGTGCTGTCCTCCAGCTGAGGTGCCTCCCATGCAAGCACAGGGCTGCTGTTGGCTTGCTGGGAATACATCGAGATCAGTGGAAGCCAGCTCATGGTGCAGAGCCCGAGAGACTTCGCCGACTTTAGATTAAACCCGGGTAGGGCTCACAGTGTATGTATATAAATGTTTATATTCTGTCTTTCTCTTCAGGTCCATATCATTAGCATCTCCCATGCTGTTTCATAGTCTCCATATTCATAACCTCGATGTTTTCATAGTAGTTGATCACTGAGTTCTACCACAAGTAATCCTTCTCTTTATTAGAAGCCTAAATAAACAATATAAACATCCTCAAGTCTTGGGTTTGCTCTGTGTTGGCTTCTTCTGCATTCAAGATTGTTTCCTTGGGCTAGATTTTCACACATAGGATTGTATGTAAAGAAAGACTTTGCACATTTTTATAGCTGACTGGTACAAATAGACATTGGTTTTTGAAAGAGAAATCCATTTTTAGCTTGAAGTGCTTAGTGCCACCTTTTTTGCTGTGGGACTTCTACAGGAAGTCTCGGTGCCTTGGGCCCAGGTAGAGAGGCAAGCCTTTTGCTCTGGCCTCTGTGGAACTGGGGCTTTATGATGACCTCTGATACATCACCCCAAAATCCCTGTGCTGTTCTCCCAGCCCGTGTTCTGGGAAGCCAATGTGCTCACCCTTGTGACTACTGTCACAACAGAGAATTGCCTCCTGTACTGGCTGGTTTTGTGTGTCAACTTGACACAAGCTGGAGTTATCACAGAGAAAGGAGCTTCAGTTGAGGAAATGCCTCCATGAGAGCCAGCTGTAATTTTCTCAATTATTGATCAAGGGGGGAGGGCCCATTGTGAGTGGTGCCATCCCTGGGCTGGTAGTCCTGGGGTTCTATAAAACAGCAAGCTGAGCAAAGTGGGGGAAGCAAGCCAGTAAATAACATCCCTCTGCATCAGCTCCTGCTTCCTGACCTGCTTGAGTCCAGTCTTGACTTCCTTTGGTGATGAACAGCAGTGTGGAAGTGTAAGCTCAATAAACCATTTCCTTCCCAACTTGTTGGTCATGATGTCTGTGCAGGAATAGAAACCCTGACAAGATACCTCCCAAGAGTATGAGCCCTTGTTCTGAAGAGCCTGTGTCTTTTACTTACTGGGCAAAAAAAACCCTTAAGTCTTAGATTCAAGGTTTCTTGGGGACTGTGTCTAAGCCCAAGGCCACCAATTTATTAGGCATAAAAAGTAGAACCCAGCAGCTAGGAATTGAAAGAAGAGTAGGTATTAGTCCACCACAGATTCCGCATAATCCCAGCCTCTCACCTCACTCCTCTGGGCACCACCTCCAGCCTGTGTGCTGTTCTAAGATCCACACTGCAGCCTGCAGGAATTCCCAGCCTGAGCTTCCTCAGCTTCTCGGCTCTGAGCTCGCCTTCCCACAACCCACTCAGGTCTTCTTGGCATCTGAGGAGGCACAGAAAAACACTCGGGGCATGGTCAGCAAGAGCCATTGGCTACAGACCTGCCCCTGGATTTGAAGTTAACCTGAGTAGGAGTGGCTTTGTAATGGGGCCGCAACAACCTAATCTCTCCCATCGCTGATATTCTGATTCATAGAGAGCCCTGGGAGCAGCTTTGTTGTTGAGCTGCCTGTCACTGGAAGAGAGCATGCATGGTGTGTCCTCAGGCCATCTAGGTCTCAGGATGTGTCTGCTGGTGACACTTGTAGGCCCGCATCCCTGGAAGGCAGAATGATTGGACAGAATGAATATTCCAGAGGCTGTTGAGACTTGGACAGGGTGAAACATGGCTTGCTTTAGCTGGTCCTCTGGCCTTTCTTGCAATCAAAGGAAGTCACTTTTGCCCTCCTTAGCTTCTCAGACTCAGGATTTTCCTGGATATTAGACTAGACTCTGGTACCTGTTCTGGCCCCCTCCCCCAAAAGGCTCTCATGAAGACACATGCTTAGGGCCAGGCGGGCATTAGGAACTCTGGCTTGAATTCTTCCTTTAAGGAGGAATTAACAATTTACCCACCATTACTTCCTAGGCTTGCCTGTCTTACATGACTCATACAGCAGCTTTCTAATTGAGCTGGTCTCCCTGTCTTTTCTTGGATTGAGACCAAATCCTTCTTGAAATGCAAAATGTAGTATAAGGCTCCCTATGGCCCAGAGAGGCCACCTCTACCACTGTGTTGAATTCTTGTTTCTAAACTGTTTCCTTTTCTGCAGTTTTTCCAGATCTCTTCCCCAGCCCAGTATGTCTCCTTTCATCTGCATTCTCAGTCTGTTAGAGATTTTAGCTGCTTTGGGGCTTTTCTTCTTTCTGCCTGTTTTCTCCCTTAAATTAGGAAGGGATGACTATAAATCTTGTCTACCAATGTGAGATGTGAGAAGCCTACTTTTGAAAACTGGATCATGCTGGGCATGGTGGGGGTGCATAACTTGAGTGCCAACAGTCAGTCTCTGATTTTGAGGCCAGCCAGGTGTATATAGTGAGATCTTGTCTCAATACCCAAACAGACAAAAACCAAAACCCCCAAACCAACCCAAACCAAAGTTTAAAAAAAAAAAAAAAAACCCAACAACAACAAAAAGCTGAGTCTTTTTTTTTTTTTTTAAGAGGTATGTGCTTCAGTGTGAAGTGTCTCCTCCCCAGACTTTCCACTGGGCATTCCCACACGCCACCTTGCTCTCTAAAGGTCTATCACTTTCTTCTGCAGCTGGAGGCTTAATCATGTGAGCCACAGGCTAATTCAGTTAAGAATTAAGCCTAATCCTGTTTAGAAATGCCCTGTCTGTCAGAGAAGCAGGACTTGAGGGGGACTCTAGAAGCAAACGCTATAAAGGCCATAAGCAAAGGCTATAGAAGGTGGAGTCACCAGGAGTGTCAGGAAACAGCCACAGGACCAGCTCCAGATGGATGAAAAGTCTGTTTCCATAATCATGGTAGTAGCTGAATTGTCACTAGGTAGGGCACTAAGGCCTTTCATGCACTATTGTGACAAAGCAGGAAACTGAAGCCAGAAGTATAATTCATCCATTTACTTAGCCAGTAAGTGGAGAAACTGGACTGAGAAGAAGAAGAGAGAAACTGTCTCAGTTGTGTATTTGGCCTGGTCTGGCACGAGGTACTTGATAAATTTGCACTTAATTGGATGAAGCAGTAGGTGGTGATGGGGTGGGAAGGAGGCTTGTGGGGAGGCGGGGTGGCTTCTATCTCTAAGGAGGTAGAGTACATCTTAGAAAAAGATAGTTGGCTTTGCATGATGTCTTTCTGACCAAGAAAGGAAAGCATTTCACCCAAAGAAACCCAGAAAATACTTTACTTTTCTGCAGTCTCGAGGAAAGAAGAGGAAGATCCATTTGGCCAGTCTTCCATTTCAGACTCGAGTAGGCCACAGCACATCCACTAACTGGCACCAGGAACTTTTCCTTCTTCCTGGTTCATACAGATGATGCTACTTAGAGAGGAGGCCTAGGAGGGAGAGTATAGTTCAGGTTATTTTGGAAATTGTCTGATAGTGGTCTAGACAGCCAGAGTCCTTTCAGAGTTGAAGGAACTGTGTGTGTACTAATTCTGTTTATGGCCTGTGGCCCCCAAAGTATGCGTTCATGGTTCCAAATATTGAGCCCCTGGAAAGTGAACACTGCATAGTAGAGCAATGCTTAGATCAAACAGTCATTGCCAGCAGGTCCTGTGTGGTACAGAGAAGGCCACCGGAAACCACTCCCCCGACCCAGCCCCATCCTGGGAGTATGCTAAGAGAAAGGGCATAGTTGTGTGTTTGGAGATACCCTTAGGGGTTAGAGTCTATGGGAAATCATCCCACTTATTAGAAAAGTGATCACTGGGGCTTTGTGTTCCAAAGTATAATTTGGGTTGGGACAATGGCTATTAAAAACTGTCAAGATGATCAAGCCATATATCACAAGGGTAGAAGCACTTACTCTGTGCCTTATATATGACATCCCTCAGGGGACACTAACAATATGTTGTTACAATAACAGTGGCTTTGCCCCATGCCTTACGTGGAATTAGTTGAACTCAGAATTTCAGATCAACTCCTTATGGTTGAGCGGTCAAAGCATACAGTATGTTCTTTTCTGTTCTTCGTGATTGAAGGGCTTTGATCAAGCTGGAGAAAGGAGCTCCTGTGTGCTGGGCAGTTTCTTCATTTAGTCATTGTTTTCTAACTTCCTGGTACCTCCCTTTTTCTGAGTAGTTGGTTTGTCCGTTATCTACCTGATGGACAGCCCATGGAATGCCACAGTTTTCATCCAGGGACTGTGAGAGAGGTGTTCTCATCTATGGGCTACAGGCCCTTGTGGGACAGTGATACGCAGATTGGAGGCTCCAATCCCTTGATCCCCAAGAGTTTCAGGGAAAAAAGCCTATTTCATAAGTGAGGATTCCAAAGTGTGGGGCCTTCACTGCTTCATGGCACTCTAGGAGATCAGGATGCAAGCACATATTCAAGAAGAGCCTTGTGGCCTGCTAGGGTAAAGGGCAGCAGGCCCATGTCGGGACCATCTCTGCTCACCATGGACCACAGGAACCAGAAAGAACCAACATCCCCAGAGTGATCTTCAAGGAGCAGCTCTGGTCAGAACTTTACAGAAAGTGCCACTATCTACCATTGTACATTGTAACTTGTTCATCAGTCTGTCTGTTCATCCGTCAGTCCATCCATCCATCCATCCATCCATCCATCCATCCATCCATCCATCCAATCCATCCATCAAGCTAGACAGCAGCTATTACACTTTTATTTGATGACAGTGACGCACTAGTTGATTAAAGAGTGAAAGTGTAGGTCTTTGTGACACTTACATTTTCATGGGTGATACTGGAATAAACAAGGTAAGTCATTAAAACATGAACAATCTTTCCACTGTTGGGCATGGCAACTTGGGCCATCAGCTGGACCTAAAGCAGGTGCTTTGTCTCTAAATCTGTCATGTAGATCTGACTGCTTTCTGCTGTGTACTGTGAGCATTATGAAGGCAAGAACTGAGTAAGGTTCACCACATTCCTCCAGTGTCTAACTGATGGTCTGATAGACATGTAGAAGTCTAACGGTATGTCAGTCAGACTGAACACATTGGAGGTAAAGAGGCACCCAATTTTCACTACTTCCTGTATATTGTTGCTGGAGTCTATAATAAGTGACATGTGTTTAAATGCCTTTCACCTTGTCTTTTAGAGCTACGTGGGTTCCCATGCACACGCACTTGAACACACATGCACACGCGCGCGCGTGTGCACACACACACACACACTCTTTCTCTCTCTCTCTCTCTCTGTCTCTCTCTCTGTCTCTGTCTTTCTCTCTCTCTGTCTCTCTCTGTCTCTCTCTGTCTCTCTCTCTCTCTCTCTCTCTCTCTCTCTCTCTCTCTCTCAAACTTACTTTGAAAGAGTCTGACTATATTCCAAACTGCTCTGGAGCTTGCCTGGTCTCAGACTCATAATCTACATACTTTGATACTTTGGGCTCCTGGGTGCCAGATTACAGGTGGGTGCCACCACTCCTGACCATTCTAATTATCTATCTATCTATCTATCTATCTATCTATGGCAACTCTATTTCATTATGTGACACACATGACTTGTTTAGCCGCTTCCCCAGTGATGCTTATGTAACTGTTTGCAGTCTGCTACTATGATGCATGCTTCACAGGGAATAGTATTGTTCACAGTTTGTCACACACATGTAAGCCCTTCTGCTGAGCTGACTCCTGGAAGTGAGGTTGCTGATTCAGGGGGTTGACACTCAGGATTGATTTGTGAAGTAAGGGCAGAAAAATGAAGCCCACCAGTTACCTGATGGCCATGTGTAGCAGACCCAAATCCTTGTGAGTGTTCTGCTCAAAGGTCTTGTGACATCTAATAGCACTTCTTGTTTCTGCACCAGGCTGGAGACACCATGTTCAATCGAGCTAAGCTGCTCAATATTGGCTTTCAAGAGTCCTTGAAGGACTATGATTACAACTGCTTTGTGTTCAGTGATGTGGACCTCATTCCGATGGACGACCATAATGCCTACAGGTGTTTTTCACAGCCCCGGCACATTTCTGTAGCAATGGACAAGTTCGGGTTTAGGTAAGCCATGCTCAGCCAGAGTCTGCTGCAAATGTGGTAGGTTTTCCGGTGTGAACTAGCAAATGTAGTTCCTCTGTAGTGCCCTAGGCTCTGCAGGAAACCACCACCTCTGAGAAATCGTTGCTTTTTAAAAAGTCTACAGTCATTTCTTGCTGGAGAAAAGGGTCCAGCAGTCCCTATAATTACTGTGTATCCTGATAACAGTTCTTAGTGTTTGGCATGGCTCTTAGGTTCCAGCTCCCAGCAGTGGCTGCATCTCCTCACTTTGTGTTTCCCTCTGCCCCCCATAGTTTGAGAAACACTGCTTTTAGAGATTGGATATCTCTACAGATGTCCTTCAGCATTTTCAAAGAAACATGGTTCTTTGTTCTAAGAACAACATGTGTTCCTGCTCAAACATGGGGCTCTGACTTTTGTATCACAGTGCTAGCGAAGAGTCAGGGTCAGCAGTGTGAACCAAACCTTATGGACAGGTGTGGAAGATGGCCTTATAGTCAGGTGTTGAACCTTAAAAGTCAAATGCCCAGGCATAGTGGTGTATACCTTTAATCCCAGCACTCTAGAGGCAGAGACAGGTAGCTCTCTACAGTTTGAGGTCAGTCTGGCTATATATACTGAGTTCTAGGACAGTCAGAGCTTTATAGTAAGACCCTGTCTTTAAATAAAAAAAAATAAAGTTATTAAGTAAATAAAAGTGTATTTGACTTCACACAGTCCATCCTTGTTTGCATTAAAGGATTACTCCTATTTGAAAAGCAGTATCTTTCCCCTCCTTAAAGAAACCTGAAGCTTCAGGAAGCTGTGTTGCAGCTCCTTGAGTTTGGGCTGGGGGCAAGTATACTTGGCCTGTGCAAATAGCCTTTGTGTGAACACAGCTGCTCTGTCAGGCTCAGGTGTTCTCAGCCTCTCAGCCTCCCCTCCCATGATGGGGGCATGAGAGCTGTAGGACCACACAGAGCTTAGGTCTCCCTGGGGTCAGAGGTGTTCAGGACCTACCCAGAACATCCCATGTAGACTCATCAGGAGCCGATCTGTACCGGCTTGTCTTCCCTCATCTCGAGTGTCTTCCCTTTAAAAGGTTTGTACTCTGACCCTCCTGAAGTGTGATGATGAGGCCCAAGTAACCACTGAGTTCTTTACCATAACACCAACAATGGTTTACAGACCCCCTGTTGATGACTAGTAGATAGAGCAGGTAGATAAGAAAAGGAACAGAGACAGCAAAAAACCAAAACCAAAAACAAAAAAACCAAAACTGTATCTACTCAAGATAGCACACACTTCCACTGAAGCAGGAATCTGTTTCTAGAAAATCACTAACAACGCCGGGCGGTAATCCCAGCACTTGGGAGGCAGAGGCAGGCGGATTTCTGAGTTCGAGGCCAGCCTGGTCTACAAAGTGAGTTACAGGACAGCCAGGAGTACACAGAGAAACCCTGTCTCAAAAAACCAAAATAAATAAATAAATATTTATTTATAAATAAATAAATAAATAAATAAAGGAAAATCACTAACAAGACCTATTATCAATCCAGCAACCTTTGGTTTTAACCAACATTAAAGAGATGGGGGGAGGGGGCGGGGTGTTCAGAGCTATAGCTCAGTGGTAGAACAGTTGCCTAGCATGCTTGAGGCCATGGGTTCCCAGTCTCCAGTTATGCATTTGACATCATCCCCAAAAAAGGTGTGTGAGGTGTGCCAAAAATGGATAATTTGATTCTTTAGTGGTATCATCTGAATCTGAATCCATTGTTGATTCAAGCAGAACTCCAGGGGTCTTTCAAAACTAGTCTTCCAAACCTGTGAGGTGCTCTGTCCCTGTAATTGTAGCAACTGGGAGGAAGAGATTGGGAGGATCAACTGTTCAAAGGTAGCCTAGGCAAGCGAGCTTGAGACTGTGTGTGTGTGTGTGTGTGTGTGTGTGTGTGTGTGTGTGTGTGTGTGTGTGATGGGAGGTGGGACTGAGTTCCAGGCGTTGTGGTGCATAACTGTAATCTTAGCACTTGAGCGGCCAAGTAAGGCAGGAGAATTGTGAGTTCAAAGCTAACCTTGATACAAAAGTAAAGGACCTTTACTCCACATACAACTTCCTCTCCAAAAAGAAAGGGAACACTCCTGATCGTCAGCCTGGTGTGCTCAGTTGCGTATGTGTGGCTGGGCTGGCATTTTCCTTAGTTCATGTAAGGAAACAAACCAAGATTTTAAACTTGAGTTAAGTAAGAACCTAAGTGTGCTTGGGAGTTACACTTAGGGTAACAGGAAACTGAAGCCTTTAGAGGCCTATCCATGGACAGACCTTTGTGTGGCCTGTGGAGCAAAATCTATTCTCCCTAACCATGAAGGTTTCAAGACATAAGAGGGTAGAGAAAGGCAAAAGCCCGCAGAGTCCCAGTACTTAGAAATGTGGAAAAGTAGATTTATCACTTTGCTAAGTCAGAATAACTAGAAAGTTTGAGGCAGTTTCCAGAGCTGCAGCTGCCACGGTTAGGTTTGTGTTTAAACCTTGTGCCTTTGGGAGAAAGAAAGACTGGTGGAGAATATGGGCAAGGACGGTGTGAGGTGGGTGGAGCCTCCTGCATAAGGATGGGTTTTGGCGGGAACAAGGTACATAGAAAGTAGATTTCAGAGCCACAGTCGGAAGAACTGGACTTAGCCTTCCGTCACTGACTGGTTTCCTATGTGACCATAGGTTCAGTACTGTACTCTTAGAAAGAAAGAAGATTTCACATATCTGTATGTCTCTAAGATAATCTGAACCCTGACAAAAACACAAATTAAATGTCAAAAGCTAAAGGAACCATTTTGGTTCAGGGTTGGATTTGGAAAGATGGTAAGTTAAGTAAAACAAATTACTTTTATATCATTAATTGTTAATTTTTTATATCATTTAGGGAGATTTCCTCCCAGTGCCTAATGAGAAACTTCAGAAATGTTCATGCGGATCACGCCTTTAATCCCACACCCAGAATTTGGGAGACAGTCAGGCAGATCTTAGGTCAGCCTGGTCTACATAGTGAATTCTAGGCCAGCCAGGGCTACATAGACCCTGTCAAAAAAAAAAAAAAAAAAAAAAAACAAACAAACAAACAAACAAAAAAAACCCAACTACTTTGTTTCAGCCGTAACACGGGGTAAAGACTTACTAACCATGGCCCCTGTCTATGTGTTTCCCCTGCAGCCTACCTTATGTTCAGTATTTTGGAGGTGTCTCTGCTCTCAGTAAACAACAGTTTCTTGCCATCAATGGATTTCCTAATAACTATTGGGGTTGGGGAGGAGAAGATGATGACATTTTTAACAGGTAATGCTCACAGTTTCTTTCTCTTCTCTTGGGTTTTCCTTCAGTGTTTGAGTCATTATTCTGGAAGGATTAGCACCCAGGAGGGAGGGAAATCCCCACCCAGCCCCTGGGCTTAGATCCATGCTGTTGTAGGTCTGACAGGTAAGCAGTCTTTAGAAAAGTGAGCTTCTGGGATTCTTAGAAGAGCTTTGGGAAAATGTAAGATGGGAGTGAAATGAGGGGCAGATTTACCCTGACTCCCTACGTGGGCTTTCTGTACTGAAGAAGCAAACCTGTGTCCTATGTAAAAGCACTGGCTAAGGAGACGGCTGGCTATGTAAAGCACTCTCACGTGCAAGCTTGGGAGTGCTTTACATCAGAAGCCATGTAGGGCTGTAAGCAGTGCATGCACATGAGACCCAGCATGCTCTAGTGATGTAGGACATGGGGACAGGACAACCCCTAGATGTGAGAGTCTCATGTTCAAAGCCTTGCGTCTGTCTCATTATGGTCCTGATTTGTTTGTCTTTTATAAAGCAAGGTTCATCCCACAGAGTCTTTGTGCCATGGCTTTATTTTGAATTATTTTAACTACAGACAAGGAAAGTCAGAGTAGGGGCTGTAGGGATGGCTCAGCAGGTAAGAAGACAACTGCTTTTGTAGAGAACCCAAGTCTTGTTCCCAACACTCATCCTACAGGTGTTTCCCAACTTCCTGTAATACCAGCTACAGTAGAGTCTGCAGGCATCTGCACTCAGATGTACACACACTCACACACACTCACACACACACACTTAAAATAAAAAATACATCATTTTAAAAAAGATAATAATGCCGGTGTGGTGGTACATGCCTTTAATCCCAGCACTTGGGAGGCAGAGGAAGGGTGATCTTTTGTGAGCTCAATGCTGGTCTGGTCTATATAGAGAGTTCCAGGACAGCCAGAGCTACATAGTGAGTAAGTCCTTGTATCAACAACAGCAAAACAGACAATAGTTTAATGAGCCTGTGTGGAACCACCCAGCCTGTGTTCATGCTGTGGCCAGTCTTACCCTGTCCACAGCCCCAAGCACTTTTAAAACTGGCAAACCTGTCTCCTGTAGGTTTGAAGTAGTAAACACCATCTGGGAGCCAATCTGAGCTTTGACCTGACTTGGTATACATTTGATGAGTTAACAGAAAATGTCTGTCTTAACAACACCCATGCCATTCAAGGTTACTGCTATGTGAGAACTTGCCAAAGCTCCAAGCTGTTGACATAAACTTCATATTAGAGTGTGCAAACTGGTTGTCAAGCATGCACATTGAGTACCTACTACGTACAGAGCACTGCAAGGCCCATCCAGCCGGGAAGATGCTAAGAACCTCGACACGAGGTTCAGACAGACACACTGCCCCCACATAACCTGCCCTGGGCAAGCCCTCTGGACTGCTGTACACCACAGACCTGCCTGAATGGTCAGGAGGGTTGGGGAGGGGAAAGCATTGAGGGAAGGACTGGAAAGATAGGGGTAAGAACAGGGATGGAGTAGCTCTCCACGAGAGATAAAGGCTTTATTGCACCTTACTGTATGCCAGACACTAAGGTGAGCCCACAGGGAAGACATGGCCAGAGACATGCAGCTCACCCACACCCACCAGTCCACCTCTAACTTGGATATTTGATGCTTTGATTTGGGGCTTTAATGAGGCAAACACTACAAATTGCGGAATCTGCCAATTCATGGTATTGGGAAAGAGTCTAAAATTTAGCTAAAGACTTTCTGGGCCATGTCCCAGCATGACGGTGAGGGTTTGGCGTAGTGAACAGCCTTTAGGCCTATGAATGAGTCCATAATGCAGCTGGGCTGTGGTAATGACTGTCCCTTTAAACTCTTTACAGATTAGTTCATAAAGGCATGTCTATATCACGCCCGAATGCTGTGGTAGGGAGGTGTCGCATGATCCGACACTCAAGAGACAAGAAAAATGAGCCCAATCCTCAGAGGTATGTTCTCTCCATGTGTTCCTTTTATTTATTTATATGTTAGATTTATTTTATGTGTATGGGTGTTTGGCCCGCATGTAAGTATGTACACTGCATGTATGCCTGTGCCCTTAGAGGTCAGAACAGGTTATCTGATCCTCTGGCACTGTAGTTGTGATCCATTGTGTGGGTTTCCTCTGCTTGAGCAGACAGTACCATCCCTCCAGCCCCATGTGCTCTTGTGTTTCTTCCTCCTTTAAAGGGAACAGGCTGTAAGTCAGGCTTTGCACAGGGCCCTGTAACTCCAGTGACATAGTGGTATTTCATCTGGGGTGACCGCTCTGGGCAAAAGGCCTGTTGGGGAAGTACAGATGTTGACCAGTTTCTTAAGATTAATGTTTTAACCCCTTCCCTTTTCTCCTGGTAGGTTTGACCGGATCGCACATACAAAGGAAACTATGCGCTTTGATGGTTTGAACTCACTTACCTACCAGGTATTGGACGTACAGAGATACCCGCTATATACCAAAATCACAGTGGACATCGGGACACCGAGATAGCATTTTGGTACAAATAAGAGACCTGAGAATGGCCAGAGACCTAAGATGTGTCTCTGCCAGTCGACTGGGCTGGTCCCTCTCATTTGTACAGTCTGAATGATAGTTCTTCTTCCTTATTCAGACGTCTTTCCAGATGCCCAGGGTGAATGTAACGTTTACCCACAACCTGGCTCGGCACTGGATGAAATTCTACAAGGTGTTTGTCAGTGTAAAAAAGGTCAGCCTTTGGAGCGGCTTCTTGGACATGTCACCCCCAAAGAGTCAGAACTATACACAGTTCAAAACTTAGTGACTGTGGGTCACATTTTCACTGTTGAAACTGCTAAATTGTGACATGGGTAAGAACTTTGCTTTAATCGGTGACGTTCATACTTCATGACAAATTGAGACTGCTGCTGGATTCAGATTGACAAGATATTCTTGGATTTTTTTTTTATACAAAAATCAAAATTTCAATCAGTCTCGTGTTCTGTCCTTTCCTACTTTCTCCCATTGGTATGCGACTATAGCAATCACTGTGTGTGTCTTCTCTTAGCAAAAGAGCTGTAAAACTTGAGCCTGGAACTTGGAGTCCTGTCAGTGTGTGGATTCCAAGGCCCTGCCCTCCAAGCAGGGGCCTGGGCACTCTCACTTAACGTGGCCTGTCTCCAGATCCCTGTCTGATTTCTGAATGTAAAGAGGTTTTTGTTGTTTTTGTTTTGTTTTGTTTTGTTTTTAGAAGCAGTTTGTAGTATTTTAAAGAATAAATCGAGTTTTGATTATGCTATAGGTTGATTTTGTGTTGATCCAAATTGGAATAGCCATTGAGCGTTTTTAAGTCGTGACTTTCTTTTTCTGGGCATGCTGTATAAACTTGAATTTCCTATGTATTTTTATTGTGGTATTTTAAGTGTGGGGGAAGGGATTGAGTATTTTTTAGGGGAAAAGTAATGTATGCTGTAGTGGTCACAGAAGCCTCTGATTTAGCTGGCAGGCCAGGTTATGGAAAGAGCAAAGTTACTTTCAGGTCGCATGCTGAGGGAACAGGTCAGCATTATTCTGCCAGAGCTCTGGGTCAGGAACTTGGGGAGACAGCGTCTGCTTACCTGGTAGAACTCTCCCTCCACTCCCCTAGGTGGGCCGGGTGGAAGACACTTGGCCTCCTAGAACTGACCCCTCATGGCCCTGGGCTGGGCTGTGGGGTTGAAAAATTATAGCAGTCAGGTTGTTTACCTTCCCTCTGAGCCTCAGCACTCCACTCCCTGACCCACCCGAAGTTACCAGTTCTTACTTTTCTCCTGTTCTCCTTTCTTCTCTCTTCTCTCTTCTCTCTTCTCTCTTCTCTCTTCTCCCTTCTCATCCCTTTGCTTCCTTCCCTAAAATTTCCTGTGGCACTCAGGGTCAGACTATTCATTCTCCAGCATGATTGTGCCTTTTAATTAGAGGCCTAGAGAGTTCACCTGAACCCACACCCCATTCTTCCTGAGAATCCTGGTGCCTGTAAAGCCCCTCATCTCCACTCAGGGTTTAGCAGGTGCTCCCACTGCTCAGTCTAACCCATGAGATGTCATTCACAAACCCACCTGTGGCAGGTGGTGTGCTGTGCTTGCAGTGACGTAGCCGGAAGCACACACTGCATTCAGACCCTTAAGCTGAGACGGCTTCAAAGATGAAGCCCGGGTTGGAATTGTAAGGATCAGCTATCTAATCCCAGAGCTCTAAGCCCTTTCTGCTTGTGGCAGCCTGGACTCCAGCCCTGAGTACAGAGGCGGCGTGGATGGCTGGCCCTCCTCCTACCTGTGCCTTTATCGCTTTGAGCACCACTCTCTAGCTTGCTACCTTCTCCAGAAGCTTTTTTACGTGTGGGTTAGAAATTCTTTTCCTCAGTCAAAGCAGCCAGGCTGTGCAAAATCTGTGCTCTCTCAGTTCCCCCTGCCTCTAGGAGGCCATTAAAACCAAGACTGGATGCACTGAGAAGAGGTTTTTTTTTGTTTTTTTTTGTTTTTTTTTTTTTTTGTTTTTTTTTCTGTCTCTAAATCCTGACTTCTCCAAAGTGCCTTAAAAGAAGGGAGACAGACATATTGAGTGTGTTGCTTCTTTCTCTCCTAAAGCAAGACCCTGCCTTTTCTCAATGCTGTTCCTGTTGGGTTTTGTTCATATCAAATATGTGGTTCATTCTCAGAACCAAGGGAAGTTGTCTTGCCCGTTCCTCCCATTTCCTCCCTCCCAGCATCCTTTGGGGCACCTCTGGCCCAAGGCACTGTTAGGCCTGGGCATTTGCCTGGCCCAGGAGATGCCACTGGGGACTGGAGGATTGAGGGGACAGGGAACATTTCCTTCACCTGGGAATTCTGGCCCTGGTATCACATGCTGTGCCTTTCTCTGTCTGTATTTTTGTTGGTGACCTGTGTGGCATGGCCTTTGGAAAGACCAGAGGCACAGGAAGACAAAGGAAATGTGCTGCCCTTTAGCCTGGCAGGGTCTCACTGGCCCACTGGGCCATTCCAGACCTGTAATGCTGTGCGTGTGTTTTGATATCCCATGTGTATAAATGTATTTACCATTGGGGCTGGGGGGGGGTGGTGGCTGTCTCTGGTCTTGATGTTCAGAACAGACATCTGTATTTTTGCCTTTGAAATGCAGTAATATAACATGAATAAATGACCCTATCTTTGTATAACTGTGGTTTCTTTTCTTTGTGTGTGTGTGGGTTGGGGGGGGAGAGACAGCAGCAGGATACACATGCCTCCCAGAAGTTAGATGTGTCCCTTCATTTTTCTTATCTGTAAATGGAATGATACCATGTAGAGACCATTTTAACTTTAAAAGAGATGATACATTTAAACCAATGACCAATACCTCACAGGTACTCAACAACATAGTACATATTCCCAGTTCAAAATGAAATTCTGCCTAGCAGTTCTCCGGCCACAGTCTGCTACTATTCTCAACCAATGTTAGGATAGTTGAGGATGGATCTGAGAGCCATCTGCAAGGCATTCACAGTGTAAGTTGTCTGCTATTATCCCATACAGAGTTTCTTGCCAGGCCAGGAAGTTGTTAACCAGTGGTTCCAAACTAGTGATACTAGAGTTAGGGGGATCAGAACCTAAGGTCCGCTTGTCCTCAATAAACCAATTACACAAGTCATAGTGAAAAGCAGGAAGTGGAGATTTATTCAGTGTGGGTGCTTAAGAGGTCCAGTGCCCCTCCCCCACGTTTTCAGAGTCAGTCCTGACATGTTTAGGTTTAAGTGGAGGGTAGGGGTTGTGCACTGCAAAACAGTCCTTGTCAAGGAATGCCCCCACCTGTCACCACTGCCTCCAGCTCCAGTCTCTCTGCAAAGTCACCCGACAAGATGCTAGCAGTATGGGAAATCTCTTTCCAGGACACATATTTCCTCTCTGGTTGACAAGTCTGTCGTTTTCTCCCTGCATGAGATTCCTGAGGATGGTCCAGTTCTCTGGGGTGCATTGTCACAATGGTCTAACACTTAAACCAAAAATGTCTCCCTCTCTTTTAAGATTTGTTTTTATTTTTAATTGTGGATCTCTGTGCGGGTACCTGTGGGGGCCAAAAAAGGGTATCTTATCCTCTTGAGCTTGATTTAGAGGAGGTTGTGAACAGCCTGAAGTGGTTGCTGGGAACCAGACTTGGGTCGTCTGCAAAAACAGTGTGTGTGCAGTCTTAATCACTGAGCCATCTCTTTGGCCCCAAAGTGTCCTTTTGCATATCGTTACTGCCCCCAGACTCTTACAAAAAGAGTTTAGTTGTTACCAGGCACTTAAAACAGTATACTGCAGGTGTGTCCTCGTTTATCCTGTTTGTCAGGCACCACAGCCTCTCACAGGCTGGTTGGTAGCCTTGAAAGAGGCCGAAGTGTACCGCAGAGGCTGTTCTGGCTGTCCCATAAGGATGAAGCAAGGAAAACCATGTGAGCATCAGCCACTCACGCTATCTAGGGTGTCTACGCTACTAGAGTGGCCTTTGGCCTCAGCATCCTTGGAAGATGGCTAGACGTGGCCTTCAGACATGGTGTACTGGCCTCCTGACACAGTGCTCTTAGAGACTTGATGAAAAACCAGTGTATTCCCCTTATCTTCTTACCCCTCAGCACTTCACGCCTGACTCCAGGTGTGCAGACTTTCTCCCTGGCAAACAGGCACTTCCAGTAGGATGGCCTCTGCTGTAACTTACTCTATTACCTCCCGGATTTGGACTTGCATGCCACAGGCTAAGGACTCAACCACAAGAGTGCCCGATCTCCAGCACCACTGGCAAGTAGCAGGTTGTGTCCTGTGCTCCTGACCGACTGGTGGTAGATTCCCAGCATCTTTACTACAGCGTCAACTAATTTGCCGGGATGATTCACAGAACTCAGGGAAACATACATTTATAGTTTATTGTAAGATGATAGCTCCATCTAGGCATGGTAGCTCAGGCCTGTAATCCCAGCCACTCAGAGCTGACGAAGAAGGATCACAAAAATCTGAGGCCTGCCTGAGCAAACTAGTGAGACCCTGTCTCAAAAATATAAGGGGAAAAATGCTGAGGAAACAGCTCAGTGGTAGAGCACTCGCCTTGTATGAGACCCTGGACTCAATCATAAGTGGTAATACTGGGTATCGGGTCGGGAGAGATGGCTCAGTGGGTAAGAACGCTTGTACGAGTGTGAGAACCTGAATTTGAACCCCAGAATCCATGTAGAGAGCCAGGCATGGCTGTAACTTCAGGTGCAGAGGAAGAGAATAAAAAACCCCCGTGATGTCCTCTGGCTTTCCTGTATGTGCCCATGTTGGTTTAGCCAGAGTGACTCAGGGGGGTGATTGCACTGGGAGGTGGCAAGTTCCCAGGTTCTCATCATGATTTTATCTTCCTAATGGCCAATTCCCATTCAGGAGCCTCCTTGCTAGAACAAAGGGAATGTGAGCTGCAGCAGAAGCTGAGTGTGAGATCAAAAGATTCTAGCCCTGCTATTGCTAGGAAAGGTAGGAAAGTGTTAAGGGCCCTATTCCAGAAACCAGGGCAAAGACCAAGTGTGAGTCCCACCAAACCACAGTGAACACAGGCCTTGGCAACAGAAACCAAGGCAAAGACCAAATGTAGGTCCCATCAGTGAACACAGGCCTTGGCGACCCGTAAGGTCTGGGTCAAACTAACAGAAATGAGTAGATAGATGTGGGGACTCATAGCATGTATCTATGCACTCAGGAGGCTGCGACAGGAGGATCACTGACTCTGAGACCAACCTGGACTTAACCCCTGAGACCCTGGAACTTCTTACTCTGTCAGAAAGGAAATGAGAGCTGGCTGAGCCAGTCCTGCCAGGGGAGCCTAATTTCCTTGTTTGAACACGTCCTGGGCAGGGAATGTGGCTGCTGCATTCCTCTGGGCATGAACCATTCAGAGGTCATGAGGCAGGAAAGTCTTTCCGGGTATGGTGTTACAGGGTGATAATGTCATCCGGCCAAAACTCAGAGGTACTTGAGGAGAAAATACATACATCAGCAAGACACATACCATGGTGATCGAGGACACAGGGTGAAAGGAAGTCACAGATCATTAGAGAAGTAGGTGGGACAGAAAGGGAGAAAAGGTTTAAGGGCCTATGCCAGAAAGCAGTGTGAAAACTGAGCGTGTGTCCCACCAGACCACAGTGAACAAAGGCCTTACATACCATACAAACATGACACCATACCGTGGTCATTACTACTGTCCTGGCTCTCTCTGCCTTCACCCTTGCTCATTGACTCTGGGTAAGTCAGCTTTCCTTTCTAGACTTCTATTTGCTCTTGCTTTTTTTTTTGTTTGTTTGTTTGTTTGTTTGCTTTTTGTGGGTTTTTTGTTTTGTTTTTGTTTTTTAAATTATAAGTACATTGTAGCTGTCTTCAGACACACACCAAAAGGCATGGGATCCCATTACAGATGCTTGTGAGCCACCATGTGGTTGCTGGGAATTGAACTCAGGACCTCTGGAAGAGCGGTCAGTGCTCTTAACCGCTGAGCCATCTCTCCAGCCCCCTTGTTCTTGCTTTGTATGAGCTGCCCACAAAACCCACCCTTGGTCTCCTGTATAATTCTGTCCTCCGACAGAGAACTTCCCAGAAGTTATCTGGTCAGACCTCTGTGGTCTGGAGGAATTTACTTAGTTCTGGTCTTATCCATGAAAACAGTTCTCCACACCTGTCCTCCACCCATCCTCCAGCTTAGCACCCAATTCCCAGCTGACTAAAGGATGATTGTTTGTATGTACGTCATAACCTCACACAGTCTGGCCTCCCTAGGGAACGAAGGGCATTTGTCTTAGAATTAGCAAACTGAAAAGCAGGTCCTCTTGTACAGAGTGTCAAACTGGATTTAGAAACCAAGCTAAGCCTCTACTCTAGCATTTGTCAGTCCTCAGATGGCAGGCCCTGAGTGGCCAGCTGACCTCTTTTAAACTTCCTAGTGGATGCTAGGGATAGCCTTTGTATCCCACTAGCAGGCCCCCTGCAAATAGACAGGCTCAAGAAGTTCCAGGCTGGATCAGGATACAGTTACACAACTGTGGACCAATCAGCCATCCTGTCTTTTTTCAAACTGACCAACCCTAAAGTATTTGTGGTGGGGAACTTCAGAGACTTCAGAGACTGGCTTTTCCCCGACTTTCTCCGACAGAGTGCCCCTTGCTTTGCAGATGGTTCTCTTCGTATGCTTATGTGTGTGTTTCCTCACCTACAATAAACACCTTCCCTCCGCTGTTGCTGCTGTCTGCTAAGTTTGGGATTTCTCCCCTGTTGCGCTGGAGAATTTTCCTACCTTTTAATTCTTTAATTGGTCGAAGAAATTAACTCAATCAAGACCCCTACACTACATTGATGCCATATGGGGACAGTTTTTCTGCTAATTGCTAGTGGAGACATCTTAAAATCAGGCTGGACCCACAATTCTCATTCACTCCCCCAAAATGCACACCCCATGCTGGTGACCCTAGAAAACGAGGAGCTGCCATCAAGAAGGGGCCTTGCTTAGGGAGATAAAGTATGTTTTTACCACAGCTGTAGAGAATAAAGTGGGCCTGGATTCATTTATTGGAAAGAGGCCTAAGGGAAAAAATAAAACAGACATTTTCATATAAAGCAGGGAGTTGTGTCAAATTCTGCTCCATTTAATAGAGATATTATTGTGTAGTTGCTGGTGGGAGAGAAAACATAAGCAGAAGATTTCGGATGAGCTTCACCTCCCTTCACAGATCCATCTTGCTCTGATCTCTCCACCTGCAGCTGGCTTTCATGTTTCAGGAACCACCAACACTGAGAAAATAAGCCAAATGCCGAGTGTGTAGCATGGATAAAGCCCCAGGTTCGCAATCCCAAACATACAAGAAAAAGCAAGATAGGGTGGTAGTGGGAGTTCAGGATGGATAGACAGAGGGAGGAAGTGGACAGACAGGGGAGGGGGTGCTCCCCTGGAAAGCTGTAAGTCTTAAACAACTGGGAGGAGAGGAAGGCTTCCGTGTGTGTGTGTGTGTGTGTGTGTGTGTGTGTGTGTGTAAGAGAGACAGAGACAGACACACAGAAACAGTGACAGAGACAGAGAAAGACAAGAGACAGAGAGAGGAGGCCTGGGGCCTGTTCACATGTGGTGGGATGTGGCATCACTGTGGAATCCCTGAGGAGCCCAGTGCAGGTTGAAAAGACTTCTAGAAATTTCTAGGCCCCCATGCCTGTTTCACTTGTGTCTTAAAAACATTAAAAACCCCAGCACTTGGGAGGCAGAGGCAGGCGGATTTCTGAGTTCAAGGCCAGCCTGGTCTACAGAGTGAGTTCCAGGACAGCCAGGGCTATACAGAAAAACCCTGTCTTGAAAAACAAAACCAAAAAAAAAAAAAAAAAAATTTAAAGACACAAACATTGGGAAGGGAACACAGAGCCCTGGGTCTGGAGGAGCAAGGTTGGCTGGTGGTCCTTGATCGGGGACCCTGGGAGGAAGTGAGCAGACTCCTTTACCAGCAGAGTCTTGTCTTAGGTTCCAGGAGCCCTGGACTCTTCCCAGGCAGACCCTGACATCTGGATTTTGATCTAGACTTTAGCCCCAGAGCTCTGGGAGTTCAATTTCCTGGCCAGATGTAAATACAGAACGTTTGGCTTGTGCTCCTGTACTTGTCCCGCTTGAGAGGCATATGCCACGGCATGACCAGCTAGAGGACATGCCATCCTGTGTGTAGGGTGCAAAGGTTGTGTGCTGGCCTGGCCAGGCTTCTCTCAGTTCCATGGAGCCCAGCCAGCTGGAGCTTCCTGCATCAAGAGCCTTGGACATCAGGCCACTAGAAGTGTCCAGTCAAGGCCACTGGGACATTACAAGAGCCTTCAGAGCTCTTCCTGCCTAATTTTGGTGTCCTTTGATGACAGCAGGACAGGAGACAGGCCAGCTGCTACACCCTCTTAGTTCCCAGCTTCACAAAAGCCACACCTAGAGAGAGGAAGTGCTGCGGAGACACCCCACCACATGAGTGGATGCATACCTATAACCCTCCCCTGCTCAACAATGCTTCTTATAGTAACCCCATCACTGAAAACTGAGGCTCAAAAAGGTCACACATTCTACACGGGGTGACATAGAGTTAGTGCCTGACACAAACCCTTTCTTCTCCATCAGCCCTTAAGCCAGCTTCTCTAGTCCTAGCCATACCACTGAGGAGTGGAGACAAGTAAAACAAGGAGGGCCATAGCACTGAGAACCCACATGGACCTGAAACAATGTGGTTTTCTGCTTCTTAAAGTTCACTGTGAGCAGCAACACCAAGGCCAGTCTCTGGTTCACAGACAACATAGCTCCTCCATTCTCTTGGACAGTCCCTGCCTTGAGTCAGTTCCTGTGGTCCTGGAAGGGTCAGTGTAGAATCCACCACAAGGCTGCAGAAACCCAAAGGGGCAAGTGGAGAGATGCTGTCTTAGGGTTTTCATCTCTGTGAAGAGACAGCATGATCAAGGTAACTCTTATAAAAGAGCAACGTTTAACTGGGGCTAGTTTACAGGTTCAAAGGTTCAATCCATTGTCATCAGGGTCATCATGGCAGGAAGCAGGGCAGCATCTAGGCAGACATGGTGCTGGACAAGGAGCTGAGAGCTCTACATCTTGATCCACCTGCAGCCAAGAGAAGACTGGCATCTTCAGGCAGCTAAGAGGCGGGGTATCTCAAAGCCCACAGCCACAGTGACACACTTCCTCCAACAAGGCCGCATCTCCTAACAGTGCCACTTCCTGGACCAAGCGTAGTCAAACCACCACATTCCACTCCCTGGCCCCCATAGACTTGTTCAAACAAGTGAGTCTACGGAAGCCATATCTAGCCATAGCATAATGCAAAATACATTTTGTCCAATTTCCAAAGTCTATAACAGTCTTAACAATGTTAAAAGTCCAAAGTTCAAAGTCTCTTTTGAGATCCATCCAAACGCTTACATGTAATCCCCTATAAAATCAGAATCAAAAAGCAGATCATATATTCCCAATATCACAGAATGTATATTACTATTCCAAAAACTTTTTTTTGGTTTTTTTTTTTGGTTTTTTTTTTTTGGTTTTGTTTTTCGAGACAGGGTTTCTCTGTGTAGCCCTGGCTGTCCTGGAACTCACTCTGTAGACCAGGCTGGCCTCAAACTCAGAAATCCTCCTGCCTCTGCCTCGCAAGTGCTGGGATTAAAGGCGTGAGCCACCACTGCCCGGCTACAAAAACTCATAATGAGAAATATGGGACCAAAGCAAGACTAAAAACCAGCTCGGCAAACTCTGAAGTCTGCGCCTTCATGTAAAAGCGCTCCTCATATCTCCAGCTCCTCTCATCTGTTCATCTCCTCAAACATACGGTTTAGCTCCATTGCACTTCCTGTGTCCTTTTATTACTTGAACCATACCTTTTGTATTCTTCCTTTCTAAGCTTGCCACACTTGATCCAAACGCTCTTCATGAGAGTGAACCAGAAGACAAAGTCTATGCTGGTGGGTTTTGAGGCTTCCTTTGTCAATGCAATTAATCAAAATTTCTTTACCGTAGCCTCGGGAGGGCTCTTCAAACAAGTGCTAAAAACAGCAACATTCTTCACCAAAACATCTATAAGAATGATCTCCAGAGTTCAAATCACCCTCAGCACCAATGTCTCCTTATTTCTACTAGGATGGCTCATTAAGTCCCACTTAAAGCATTCCATGGCTCTCCAAATCCAAGTCCCCAAATCCACAACTCCTCCAAAGAACAGCGTGTTCAGGCCTATCACAGCAATACCCTACTCCTGTTTTGTTTTTTGTTTTTTTTTTTTTTTAGTTAGGATTTCTAGCTGTGAAGAGACACCATTATCAAGGCAACTCTTACAAAGGACAACATTTAATAGGGACTATTAATAGGTTCAGAGGTTCAGTCCATTATCAGCATGGTGGGAAGCATGGCGCTAGAGAAGGAGCTCAGAGTTCTACATCTTGAGCCAACTGCAGCCAGGAGAGGACTGGCATCTTCAGCTAGCTAGGAGGAAACTTTCTCAAAGCCCACCCCCACAGTGACACACTTCCTCTAACAAGGCCACACCTCCTAACAATGCCATTCCCTGGGTCAAGCATATTCAAACCACAAGATGCCATTCTTCAGGACTGGATCCCTACTTTCTCTCCCTTCCCTTTAAGCTACCTCTCCTCCCCACCAAGCACCTTCTTCCCAAAAGGAGGGTAAGTGCCACCACTCTCTTCCTTAAACTTCTACATGTTCCCAGCTGAAGGCAATTGGGAGGGGGGGGGGGGTTGTTTTTGGCAAGTCAGGGACCTGTGGTTTATGATGGACTTAACTCCATCAATTCCAGGTATGACTGACTCAGGATCTATGTGGCTCACTCTAGATAGATATTTACCCAGCCACAATGAGACTGTGGAATGGATGAGAGAAAGGCTGTATGTTAAGAACAAGAGAAACCTCCTTTATGACCCAACATGTTTGTTAGGCCAGTTGTTCCAGACACCAGCCCAAGGCCTGTGGGGGAGCCGACAGAAGGCGGCTATCATCCTTGCAGCCATCTTGAGCCATATACCCTGATAAGAGATTTGATTACAATATCCTACAACAGCTGAGCACACTCTGATAACATCTTGCTTTAGATACCCAGGATTTTCCCTTGGGTGTGTGAGACTTAAAGGTGTGTGACTTAAGGGCATGACTTAGAGATCAGATTTAGAGAAAAGACCTAAGGGCATGATTAAAGGCATGACTTAGAGGCGTGGCTCAGAAGTGAGACATATAAAAGGCGAGAGGCAGACAGAAGAGAGATCAGAGAATTAGACACTTCAGAGAGTACAACTTGGAGTAGGAATTAGACACTTGAGTCATGTGTCTGGGCACTGTCTCTGTTTTGTGCCTACTCTGTAGCACAGATACACTGCCCACAACTTCCAAGAATTCTAGGGCTCTTCATGGGAACAAGGACTGTCAAACCTAGTTGACCCCTTTCTACCTCTGAGGCCATGACATATACTAGCCCACTGATTGGATGCCTCACTTTGGAGGGCGTAGACCATAGAGGGAGAAGAGGAAGTCTGAACTAGAGTGATCAAGGTCAGGTCATCTCTGGCCCTCATCTGGGCAGCAAGGCGGTGAGAGATCTTCTAACTACAAGCTTGTGGTTCTTAGAAAGCACAAGGGGGTCTCCAGTTTACTCCTGTAAGTGCTCCAACCAGACTAAGGTTGTGAGACCTAAACCAGGAGTCCCATCCTTCTGTAAGACCTCAAGATCAGAAACAAAGGTCTATTTTGCCAACCCAGGAAGTCAGAGAACAGAGTGAGAAAGGAGGGACCCCCAAGGGCATGGCAGGAGTCCTTCTGAAAGCAGGCCTTTATGCAAGTTTCTCTGGAAAGCTGGCTCTCCTGTTTTTAGTCTGTCTCACCTCACAGAAGGAAGCTTCAGATATGCAATGTTTGTCTTACAAAATGAAACCTCAAACCTGAGGGTGTCTGGTGGCCTAGCTCCTGCTGTCTCCCAAACAGAGCTTATAGTGCAAGTAGGTTTTCTAACCTATCTCAAGCAGACAAGGGGCTGGATGAGATGAAATCTCAACACAGTTTTAATTTGGATTTCTCTGTCAGGTTGAGCAACTTGATTCTTACTCAGAAAGTCTGTGAAATGTATTTTCCCTATGTTCCCCTCACACTTGCAGAGTTTTGGGTTCTACTTTAAGATTTTTTTTTTCTGTCTTCAAGTGAACTTTTGCACCAATATTAATTAATCTGAGATACGCGCTTTTGAACACAGTCAACCCTTGGAATGACTCAGTGAAACTTTTTGGTGACTAAACCCTGTCCCTAATGGTTTGGGGTTTCAAAGTTCACAAAATAGAGGCTCCCAGAGTTCTCACGGTTAAGGCCTGGGAGGGCCAATGCCTGTCTAGCCAGCCATTTTGAACTGCTACTAAATGTTGCAAGGAAACTTTGTCATGCCCAAGTTGATTGGACATTCTCTTACGTTCCGTGCTTTGGTGTTCTTAGAAACCAATCATAATGGAAGTCAGTTAGAACTGCTTTGAGTAGTTAGCCACAAGAAGCTTGGAGCCAAACCAATCACCTGGCAGCACTTCCTGCACCCGTGTATGAACTTTTATGTTTTTTTTGCCTTTATAAGCCACCCCTAGAATGGCCCACAGCAGAAGAAAGACACCAGCACCAATATAAGAAGCCATTTGGGATGAAACTTCCATTTTGAGTAGGGGTCAAGTAAAGTTTTAAGTTCCCAAGACTCCCTGGGAACTGACATCCTACTTGGCAGAGAGAGACATGTATGTGGGTAACTGACCTCCTGGTTGGCAAGTTAAGACATGAATATTAGACAAGGCAAGTCCCCTGCCACAGTTGAATACCCCAACCAATGGGAGCAGGATAAGTGTACAACAAAGACATATTCCTAAGAAAGTCCTAAATCCTGATTGGTGAAATAACTTGACACAAATGTTTGCGGACTTCAGGCATTAAAGCTCTGCAGGACCTGGCTCGGGGTTACAATCAGTTCCCAAGCCTGGACTGGGACCCTGATTGACCAGTCCTGAGGCAAATGCTCAATAAACTATTCCTGTCTGACTGAGATGGGTTTTCTGTGGTTTGTGGGGTGATTCCTGGTTCCAACACTCATCCTGAGAGTACAGGCTCACCTCTTTACATCCAGGCCATGCTCACTGCAAGCCAGGCCCAGGTCAGCTAGGGCTACATCAATAGTGAGACCTTGTCGTGAGAAATGAAACAAAACAAAACATAAAATGACAGCAGCATGGTAACTGCATCTTTTTGTTTTTGAGCCAGGCTCTCTGTGTAGACCAGGTCGGCCTGTAACTCTCCCTGCCTCTGCCTCCCAACTTCTGGAATTAAAGGTGTTTACCACATGCCAAGTTTAGTCTTTTATGGGGAACAACATTAAGATCAGGCATAAGGGGTTAGAGAGATGGCTCAGCAGTTAAGAGAAATGGCTGCTCTTCCAGAGGTCCTGAGTTCAATTCCCAGCACTCACAACCATCTGTAATGGGATCTGATGTCCTTTTCTAGTATGTCTCAAGACAGCTACAGTGTACTTATATAAATGAAATAAATAAATAATTCTAAAAAAAAAAAAAGATCAGGCAGAAGACACACATTTCCTTGTTGATTTCAGTCAGTGACAGCTGTCAAAAAATAGCTCCCAGTCCTTGTTTATGGTGCCATTAAATTATTTTGAAAAGATAAAATATTCTGGACGTTATATTCTGTTCTCTAATTGTTTCTATTTTCTCACAATTCCCCCAATCAGACCCCAATTTTTCACCAAAATTTTCAAATTCCATCTCCATTACTCTCCACTCTATCCCTTCCAGCCCCAAATAATAGACCAACAAAAGCCACAGGTCACACATTTGCTGCACTGAATGTGGAGTGGTAAAGCCAGACATGGTAGCACACACCTTTAAGGCCAGCTCTCTGCAGCAGAGGCAGTCAGTTCAGTATGAGTTCAATGCTAATGCCAGCCTGTTCTACCTGGTGAATTTTAGGCCAACCAGGGCTTATATAGTAAAACTTTGTCTAAAAAATTAGAGGTAACACAATTGGGAAGAAAACCATGGGGCCGTTGGACATATTCTTTGAAGAGCTATGCCTTCTTTTTACTGTCCCCACACCCTGTTCTGCAAGTTTGGTCCTTCTTAGAAGGCCCTTTGCTTTTCCCTGCAAAGTCCAGCACAGGCTGCTTTTGAAAGTTTGTTTTCCTTTTGTGTATAAACCACTTGACTTTGAACATCTTGAAGCTATTTGGGTTGCTATACAGAAATCATTTCTGGCCTCTCCTCCCCTCTCCCCTCTCCCCTCTCCCCTCTCCCCTCTCCCCTCTCCCCTCTCCCCTCTCCCCTCTCCCCTCTCCCCTCTCCCTCTCCCCTCTCCCCTCTCCCCTCTCCCCTCTCCCCTCTCCCCTCTCCCCTCTCCCCTCTCCCCTCTCCCCTCTCCCCTCTCCTCCCCTCTCCCCTCTCCTCCCCTCTCCCCTCTCCTCCCCTCTCCCCTCTCCTCCCCTCTCCCCTCTCCTCCCCTCTCCCCTCTCCTCCCCTCTCCCCTCTCCTCCCCTCTCCCCTCTCCTCCCCTCTCCCCTCTCCTCCCCTCTCCCCTCTCCTCCCCTCTCCCCTCTCCTCCCCTCTCCCCGCTCCTCCCCTCTCCCCTCTCCTCCCCTCTCCTCCCCTCTCCCCTCTCCTCCCCTCTCCCCTCTCCTCCCCTCTCCCCTCTCCCCTCTCCCCTCTCCTCCCCTCTCCCCTCTCCCCTCTCCCCTCTCCTCCCCTCTCCCCTCTCCTCCCCTCTCCCCTCTCCCCTCTCCCCTCTCCCCTCTCCCCTCTCCCCTCTCCTCCCCTCTCCCCTCTCCCCTCTCCTCCCCTCTCCCCTCTCCCCTCTCCTCCCCTCTCCCCTCTCCCCTCTCCCCTCTCCCCTCTCCCCTCTCCCCTCTCCCCTCTCCCCTCTCCCCTCTCCCCTCTCCCCTCTCCCCTCTCCCCTCTCCCCTCTCCCCTCTCCCCTCTCCCCTCTCCCCTCTCCCCTCTCCCCTCTCCCCTCTCCCCTCTCCCCTCTCCCCTCTCCCCTCTCCCCCACTTTTTAGTGTAAAGGATAATGCAGCTCAGAGCATCACCTACGAGTCCTGGAAGAAGGTTTACTGTGTGCTACTGGCATGTTGTTAAGACTGGCAAAGTCAGTAGCCCCAGTTGCTGGAAGCAGAGAATGCCAGAGTGAATGTGTAACATGAGCCTTGCATGTCAAGATCCACAGAGCCTCAGTCAGACCCATGGAGAAACAGCAGACTTCTCCGGAGTGAGGCTCAGAGGGAAATGGCAAAGCTTCTCGTTCTGGTCCACGTGTAAGTGTGTGTAGTAAAGGTCCACCGTAACTCTCTCCTCTCTGGATGCTTATAGCCTGAGACTGCTCCCCTGCAGACTGCACTTACTTACATTAGCTAGACCTCCTAGCTACCGCTGCATGCTATATAACACTGCTTCCTTGCTCCTCTGTGTGTACTAGCACTGACTTCTTGTTCAGCTGCACACGATAGCCTTGACTCTTCAATTCTACAAACACTCTGAGCTTTGGCGGTGCTGTGGTTTCCCCAGCTGAGCCTGGACCACCCAATCCCAGCTTTCTGTCTGTGTGTCTGTCTATGTTCATCTTTTTTTTTTTTTTTTTTTTTTTTTTAATTACCTTGACACTTCAGCAGTCAGGTCCCTTCTTGGAGCCGTACTGGACGAAGCACTCAATTGAGCTCAATTGAGCCCCTTGAAATCCTATTTGGATTTCCTCCTGGATTGCGTGGTTTGATGGCTATCTTCTGTTTGGCCATTAGCCCCCTCTTATCTGCCTTTGTGGCACTTGAACCCTGGGTGTATTAGAACTTACCTCCATACCCCTTAAGAACCCCTCCCTTCTTTTCTATTGCTCTCATTTTTGTATCTCTGCACCAACTCTGGATATTTTTGAAGTAATTTTCTAATTCAGAAAGTCTCTCAAGCGAAAACTATCAATGACTTAGTATTCACTTGTACTTTTTAATTCTAAAATTCCTATTTCAACTGCTTTTTATTCTTCCCAAATCTTCACCAAAATGCTCACTCTGGCTTTTGAACACCTCTTATGTTTTTCCCCTCTTCAGGGGTGAAAGGTTAGGTTTACAAGATACTACGGTTACCATAAGTTTAAAAAAAAAGCAAAAGTTGCGGCAATAATTTGAGAGATCTGATGTCTTCTTGCAGAAAGCATCTAGGTTTGTTTCTTTCAGATCTTTTGGAATGACTTTACTCGAACTTCGGGACTGAACTGGGTGATGTGGCACATAGCTGTCATCCCAAGACTTCAGGAGGCTACAGCAAGCAGATCCTGGAAAGGACAAGTGAGCCAGGACTCCACTCCAAGGTGTTGTCTCAAACCAAACCAAAGCCAAAACAAATACCTCTCAGAGACTGAAATGGCTTGGAGCTGGTCCTTGTCAGGGCTGTTTACGTTTTGTTCAGGGTGGCCCCTGCCCTTCTTAATTTTTTTTTAAATTTTATTTTTAGAGGCAGGACTCTTGAGGTAGGTTAAAAGTCAGACAATTAAGGCAGGACTGGGGCTAAAGGACAGTTGTGACTCGCCCTGTGGCTGCTGAGACTCGCACTGAGGTTCTCTAGAAGAGCAGCCAGTGCTCTTAACCACTGAGTGACGTCCCAGGCTCAACAGTATTCTTTTTGTATGTAGACATTTCAAATTAGGATGTTAAAAATCACTGGGAATGGTGGTGCCTGCCTTCAATCCCAGTGCAGAGGCAGGAGATCTCTGAGTTTGAATAGACAAGTTCCAGAACAACCAGGACTACACTGAGACACTGTCTCATAAAAACAAACAACAACAAACAAGCAAAAGTTAAGAATCAGTGACCCACACTTAAGGCCTTCAGTATATGGCCAAGTATGGCCTTTCTCCTCTCCTGTGTAAACATGTCATTTTCTACAGTCTCACAAGCCAAGACTTGTTATAAACTGCATTGACACAAAAGGACACATCGCAACTCCCTTGGGAAACATTTTCTGACCCATGATTTCTGTTGTGGATTGCCCTGTTTCCTGGTACTCAGGTGATTCCATGTGAACCTTCTCCCCATTTTAACTGGTCAAATAAAAGCTGGAGCCTGTGATTGGGCACTGAAAGGGAAAGGTGGGGCTGGAGGTTCTAGAGAGGGAGAAGAGGGGAAGATGAGGGGACAGAGGAAGATGGAGGAAGAGACAATGGAAGGAAAATGGAGCAGAACCATGTGGCCTGGAGAAGCCGCAAGTAGCAAGGAATGTCATAGCTGGAGAATAAAGTAGTGTAGTGGTACATCTGCCCAATCTAGGCGTGCAATTTATAAATATTATAACTGAGTTGTGTGTACTTTTCAGGGCCTTATTGGGGTTAGAGATTTACTGTAATAGATTTGACCTTATCAGATTTCAGCCCTACCCAGGGCCTGTCAGGAAGTCCATACCTATGATCTCATTTCCCTAACCTGGGGGTGAGGGGGTGGGGAGCTAACAGAGGACAAGGTACTGCAAGGAATTGCAGAACCTTCATCATGGTGTCTCTGGCTACAGTAAAACAGTGACTAATTGAGATAAGATGATCATTATCAGAGCAATGAGTCTCTCTGAAGGATCTGAAGGCCTGCATTTAGTATCTTCCATTCTTTTTATCTGATTTTAAATATTATTTCACATTAAACAAACTTTAATTTTACTTTAAACTTGGTTTTAGTTACCTGCTTTTCACTAGCTTTGATAACGTATACAGAAGACTATATAATGGGAGATATAAATTAGTCTCTTCCTTCAAGCTTGTCCCTGTAAATGAATTACATTTGTTCTTAGCAAGACTAAGTGAGTTCTGAGTTCCAAGCAAAGTTCTGAGTACATTAAAGAATTCGACCTTTTGGGTTAGAGAGATGGCTCAGAGGTTAAGAGCACTGACTGCTCTCAAAGAGGTCCTGAGTTCAATTTCCAGCAACCACATGGTGGCTCACAACCATCTGTAATGACATCTGAGGCCCTCTTCTGGTGTGTCTGAAGACAGCTACAATGTATAGCATACAGCTACAGTATAATAAGATAAATAAATAATTTTTTTAAAAAAATAACTTGACCTTTTATATAAGGTGACAGACCCCTAACTTGCAGGTCTTAAAATTATCTTCAATAGTTTACAAGAAGTCAGTAAAGTTAGAATTTTATAATTTTATCCCTGTTAAGTTTGAACCTTGAAGTTTATAATTTTGAGTTGAAGATCCTTTAGTATCAAAATAAAGTTTAAAAAAATAAATATGGTTCATGGAGAGAAGGGGAACCTAATTTTCCTGATCCTTGTATAGTAGTATACTTTTAGAAAATACCACAGCCTCTCTTTTTATGACTCAGTTTCTCCAAATAGCTAAAGCTTAACAAAGTTAGCAAAGAAATAAGTGTTTAGACATGTATCTTTAAGTAAGCTTCTGTCACCGTGAAGAAACCATTATGGTCTTAGGAATTCAAAATCTAATCCAACAAGTGTTGTTAGTGAGTTCTATTTTCCATAACCCCCTTTTTTATGGTTTTGTTCTCATATGTTATTTTTCTCATTTAGGACAAAAATTATTATAAAACAAAAATCTATCCTTATCCAAAATATCTTAGAGGCCTCGGTGCTGCCTTATTAGTCCAGGAAAAATAAAATAAGGATTCTTAACGGGCTTTTAATTTTCTAAACAAGAGTTGGATTCAAGTCACATATATGGTATGTTGTGGCAAATTAAGGTTGTCTATACACATATTTTTTGCTATCAACCCTTTCTGTGACAAGTATTAAGCTAATGTTAAAGCTAGGAACTTTCCAGATATTTAAAGCCACACCCTGATGGTCTTACAAATCCTGACGGAAAGGAAGTTTATATTTCAGCAAAAGTGTCAAAGCAAATGCTTTAAAGATAGTAAAGCAAACCAAGAGCCTTTGGAGAGCCAAACATCTGTGCTTACACCTAGCCATTGGTCACTTCTATTGGAAATAGTTTACCTCTTAGCTGTTCTCAAGCACACAGTGTCTCTTCCCCCTGTGCTGCTCCGTTTTGTTCTCCTCCCTGTCACAGAGTCGGGTGGCCAGCCTGACCCAGGACAGAGGCTTTGGAGCGAAGGAAGCTTTGAACAAACATGGTGGGTCTGGAGCTGGCCAAGTCCAGGAGCGGAGCTTTCTCGTAGAGTAAGAGAACTAGACAATGTCCCAATTTTATCCAAACCTAAGAGATGTTTTATTCTCAGTCAGATTTACCTCAGTGATCAGAGGGAGGGCCTAATCAGAGAGAGAGAGAGAGAGAGAGAGAGAGAGAGAGAGAGAGAGCGAGCAAAGAAGGCTTAGAGAGAAGAGATTTTTGAGAGTAGACAGTAGAGAAAGCTTAGAGTTAAGGGGACTTTTGAATCATTTATTTTCCCCTGTGATGGCAGAAGTTGTCACAATCTGTGGGAATCTGGAAAACTGAGTGTGCCCTGTGCTGGCCATTGAGACTGATTATCTGCTTTGTACTGAAGCCAAGCAGTTTGCAGTGAGACATCATGGCTTAGCGGACTCTCCGAGTCTGAGGAGAAAAAGAGAAGGCAGGCTAGTCTAATAAGAGCTTATGGTTAGTTCAGGTTTCCAGTGAGCTAGCAAGAGAGACAAAGCAAACAGGAAGGGAGACGTCCAGGATCCTGACAAGGAGGATGTGGAAGTGTGGGACATGCCAGGAAACTTGGTACAGTTGAGAGGGTTCAGAGCTCCCGGCACCCAGGCGCCTACCTGAGACTGTAGGCAGCTCCCTGCTCCCTACCAGACTCCTGGCCTGGAACCTGGGCCATACTTCCCACCTAGGAAATGGGATTTGTGGTCACGTAGGCCCAAAACAGAGTTCTCCATGCTAATGAGGTATCTAGAGGCCCTGAGAGTTTAGCCAATAAGCTTCCCTTACCAGGCATTCCTTCCTGCAAAAGGTATTTAATCTCCGGTCCACCCTGAGGAGAGGGTATGCATCCATTTTCCACGATGAACAGTCAATAAGTGGTATGGATAAACATGGACCGTCTCGGAGCTGGGGAGATGGCTCAGTGGTTAAGAGCACTGTCTTCTCTTCAGCACAGGCTTTTTATTTTAACCAACCAGCAGGTGCCTTAGGCAGGAAAGGAAGGACAGTAGTGGTGCAGGTTAAACACAATCGAGCACACTCCACGTTTCTCCCCACCATTTGCACTTCCACTGGTGTTGGCTGTTCCACACGCCAACAGCAGGGCAGAACTCGGACCCACATGGGAGTATAGCCAGTTACCTTTTCTATGCTTGCCCCAATTCCTGAATAATGACATGGAGACTTATTTTTGTTAATGAATACCTAGGCCTTAAGCTAGACTTATTATATAGAATAATATATATGTTATGAGCTAACTTATATACTAATCTATGTCTGCCACGCAGCTGGTTAGTTACTTTTACTCAGTTTCATATGTCCAAGTTTGTCCAAGTCCAGACGGCCAATCTCTCATTACTCTCTCTTTCCCAGAGTTCCTCTCTGCCAGATGTCCCACTTTACTATCCTGCCTTTTGCTCTAGGCCATAGGCTTTTTATTTTAACCGGTCAGAAGGTGCCTTAGGCAGGAAAGGAAGGATAGAGATACATCTCCACACAGTGAATAAAAACACCAGTCCAACATGGGAGAGACCTAAATGGGGGTTATAAATAGAAATCCTGCCAGAAGGAGAATTCCAATAGCATAGGGACAGAGGGAAGGTGACCCGGTATAGGGTAAGTCTCATGGAACAGAGTCTCAATCTGAGGGTATTCTCAAGTAAACTGAGACCTGTTAGAGTGACAGGTGGGGATTCCTACTCCTCCATATGATGGTCACCCAGAATTGTGTAGAGAAGCAACCCGATACACCTGTAGCAGACTTCAGTGAAAGAGAGAGACAGATAACGCAAGGCCAACAGGGGGCAGAGGTAGAGCAGGCAGCTCGGGAGAGGACACTTCCCTAAGTAGGCAAGGACAGATAGAGCAGGAGGAGAGAATACTGGGTGGCAGGAGCCAGCAGAAGCAAATGATCCACACCCACCAGCACCAATTTTGGTAACTTGGTTTGGGCAGGTAAGACAGGCTCTTATTCCCCTTGGAGGGGAGCAATGTCGATTCTGGGTTTTAACACCAAATATAAGCAAGAGCACAGTGAAACTACTGAAAACTGGATCACTCTATGGGTATCCCGAGTCAAACTGCCAAGGATATTTCTCAGGAGTCAGAGAGAAGTAAAATGGCAGACAGTCAGCAGGGTGTGGCCTTTGGTCTGATACGACTGGGGGACTAGATGCCCTAGCCCCGAGTAGTCAGCCCTTGGGGGTAGATTAAGGGAGATTTCTGGTAAACAGAAACCCTCCTTATAAGAGATCTGCTTTTCTGTTAAATAGAAACCAGACTTTAGGCTTCTGTTTACATGGCCAGTGTTCTTCTGCTTAAGACACTGTACCATAAATAAAATAAAATAAAATAAAATAAATTTTAAAAATAAAAATAATTTTATTTTATTTATTTATTTATTTTTGGTTTTTCAAGACAGGGTTTCTCTGTATAGCCTTGGCTGTCCTGGAACTCACTCGGTAGACCAGGCTGGCCTTGAACTCAGAAATCCGCCTGCCTCTGCCTCCCAAGTGCTGGGATTAAAGGCGTGCGCCACCACTGCCCAGCAAAAATAATTTAAAAAAGACATTGTACTAGCACGCTCATTTTGGGCTCCTTTAGACCAACAACCACCTCTCTTGTCTTCATTTATCTTTTGAAGTTCAGCCTTTTAGTATCCCAAGCAAAAGGAGGTTCGTCAGCACTCATTCTGGTGATTTAAAACTTCAACTCCTGTTCTGTTCATATAAAAAAGAAAAAAAGCAAGCAAGCAAGCAAGAAAGAAGAAAAGTCATTTTCTTAGCTGTCTCTTGTAGCTGACAGATTGATTGACAGATATCCATCGAAGAGAAAGGAGTCACTACATCTACCCGTTTATTTTTCTATGCCTTTGGGTAGATATTTTTTAATTCTCCAGTTGTCTTCATTGAGTCAAACTGTAAGAGGTTCAATTCTCCTTAATTTTCTGAGCCTTGCTTTTCTGTAGTTGAGGATTCACGTGTGCTTATTGGTTTTGGTAGCGTGGAAGTCTTCAATGCCCTTGAAGACGTAACAAGGCTCTGGAATATATGGAATATAGAGGTGAAAGTTCTGTGGCAGGAAAGAGTGATTAGGGGGTGAAGTAAAAGGAAACAGTACTCAGGGAAACTAAAAGTTTGACTATGAAAGTGAAATATTAACTTTGTTTTTGAGTATGAGTGTTTTGGCTGCATATGTTTGTGCACCACATACATGTCTGCTTATTTAGTCCAGAAGAGGACAATTGCCCCTCCAGGAACGAGTTACAGATGGTTATGAGCCACCATGTGGGTGCTGGGAACTGAATCCCTGGTCTTCTGCAAGATCACTAAGTGCTCTTAACCCTGGACTCATCTCCCTAGACACTAGAGACTTAACCTTCACTTCCACCTCACCCTTCTTGTCCTTGTCTCTGCTTCCTGGCAGACTGCTTTGTGAGGTAAGGCTGGCTTATTGGGTTGATAAATGATTGGGTTGGGGAAGGTGGAGGCTCTGGTTGTCCAAGACTGCTCAGTCCAAGCCACTGGCTGTCTTGGTGTTGCCTTGGGCTAGGTGGAGGCTGTTTCCTGTGACTGAGAGGCCCTGGGTTAGCACTTGAGCTAAAACATCAGTTCTAAGAAGACAAGACAAAAGCGCCATCAGACATCTTGCCCTGGTAAGCCAGGGCTGGGCTGTGCCAAGGCCTTTATTATAACTTGACAGAGGCTTCAGAATTCTTTTTTGTTTGTTTTGTTTTGTTTTTTGTTTTTTTCCTGACAACTGCAAATGTGCCACATGGGCACCGCAGTAGCCAGAGTCAACAAGAAAAATACCCAGGGGGGAAATCTTACTCACTTAAGTCACAGGACTGCGGTGAGTGACTCAAAGTTTATATGTCATATGACTATACATGTCTTTACCTATGGGCTTCCTATGTAAATATATGCATGTCTCTGTGTCCCCGTGGGGGCCTCTCTGTATTGTATGCTGGTAGACAAAAGAGAGGACAGTCTGTATTTCAGACTATATCTGTGGATTTATGAACACCATCTTGTGTTATGTGCCTGTATGGATCTGCATGTCTCTGAATTCTGTCTGGGAATCCCCCACGTGATGGTTTCTGTAATTCTACCCTTGTGTGTAATTGCCCTTCATTTCCATGATTTTCTCCAGTTAGTGCTTCCCTTCACTTTAGACACTCTGTTCAGGCTCAACTACTGTCGTGATTAAGGCGCCAGATTAGTCTCAGATTCCAATGTTTTAGAATGAAATACACTTCAGTTCTTTCAAACTCTGACTCTCATCAAACTGTTAACTCATCAAACTGTCTTCCACTTCACTGAGACCTCCACCAACTTACAGCCCGACAGGTCCCTCCTGGGCTCCCTTAATGTCCCAACCGGCTTCTCCTAAATGCAGGTAAGCCTAAAACCTGTAGGCACTGCTGGGATTCCTGACTTAATGCAAGCTGCTTTTTCTTCTTTATTTACAGCAATTCCTTTTCCCAGCCACAGTGGCTCTCTTCATCCCCCAGCTCTGGCTTTGAACCACCTCACAGATAGAGCCTTGAGGTTGAAGGGTGTGAATTTCCTCCATTTCCTGCCCCTCCCACCTCCAAATCTGATTGGAGCCGCTGCACCCTTCACATCCAAGGCTAGATTCTATAGAAACAGCCCTATTCAGGAGGAGGTGGGCCCTGGGGAATTCAGATTATAGCTTAATAAATGGTGGAACACTTATCTAGCATGCCTTGAATTCAGTACCCAGCAGGCAGGCATACACACACACACACACACACACACACACACACACACACACACACTCCACTTCAGACAGCCCCTCTCCTCTTTTTTTCTGAGACAGGATTTCTTTGTATAGCCTTGTCTGTCTTGGAACTAGCTCTGTAGAGCCGGCCTTGAACTCAGAGATCTGCCTGCATCAATGTCCTAGATCTCAACCCAAACCAGTTCTTATAATTATAGGTGAAAAGAAATGATGGGCATTGAAACCAGGCTTTGTGCAAACTGAGATTAGTGCTCTACCACTCAGCTACATCCTCAGCTTCCCAAACTAGCTTGTACAACCCGGGTACCCAAAGTTGTACCATTTTTAGGACTAGCTAGATCATCTGATGCCACCGTAGACAACCTGTCACTTCTGTCTCATTTCCCACATCTGTAAAATAGAACATTAATATTCCTTACCACAATGTCTTTATGAGGAAGAAATGCAGTTGGAAACCAGAAAGCTCTTTGGTGGGTCTGACATCTTTTGCTTTATAGAGCAGGTCTTATTCTTCTCATGCCGAATGGCTCTCTCTGCTTCCTGGTCACATTACAGAACGTGAAAGCTCCCATCTCAGCATGTCAGGCCAATCAGAACCAGAATATTTTGCTGTTAATGGTTTAAAAAACATATTCTATCTTATGTTAATGAGTATGCATGGCCTACCTGCATGCCTGGTGTCTTCAGAGGTCGAGGAGGGTGTCAGAGCCTCTGGAACTGGAGTTAGGATGGTTGTGAGGCACGATGTAGGTGCTGGGAACTGACTATCTGTTAGCTGTAATCTGTCTATCTCAACCTCCCAAAATTCTGGCATTACAATCTTGAACTACCATGCTCCATTTGGCTCATACTTTCTTATTTTTATGTAGCCACAAAGCTTTTGGAATCACGGTAAGCTGGATGCCATACTGGTGTCATGGTCTACCAGTCATCCAGAGACTATGTCAAATTTCTCTTTTAATGTCTTTGCCGCGAGTCGCTCATTGGACCCAGCAGTGGCTCATCCAGACAAACAGGTGATATAACACCTGTTAACAGGTGATGGCTCTTTGTGCACACTAGGCAAGAGTCTCAGTGATGTTTCTAGTTTGTCTTACAGATGAGAGATCTGAATGGGCTGCAGATGCCACATTTAAATTCGAGAGCGGATTTTTAACATCGGCATCACCTCCTCAGCTCCCTCCTCTTGGCACATTTTAAAACATAACTAGACATTTTCTTTTCTTCCTTCCTTCTTTGCTTTCCTCCTTGCCCCTCGCCCCTCGCCCCTCGCCTTCCCTCTTCTTTTTGATTTTTTAAGACAGGGTTTCTGTATAGCTCTGGCTGTCCTGGAAGTCATGCTGTAGACCAAGCTGGCCTCTTGTCTTGCAGATATCCTCCTGCCTCTGCTTTCCTGAGCGCTGGGGTTAAAGGCATGCACCCCAACCACCCACCCAGTAATTAGATATTTTCTGAAAACTGTATTTATGTGTGTGTGCATGCACGCACTCACAGCTGTCAGAGGGCAACTCTCTGGAGCCTCCCCTCTTTCTTTCATCACGTGAGTCCAGAGCATGGAAGTGATGTTGTCAGGAAAATCCACATCTTCACCAGCTAAGCCATCACCTTCGGCTCTTAAAATTTTAAGCTTTGCCGGGTGATGGTGGCGCACGCCTTTAGCCTTTAATCCCAGCACTTGGGAGACAGAGGCAGGCGGATTTCTGAGTTCGAGGCCAGCCTGGTCTACAGAGTGAGTTCCAGGACAGCCAGGACTACACAGAGAAACCCTGTCTCGAAAAACAAAACAACAACAACAAAAAACAAACAAAAATTTAAGCTTTACCTAATCTTTGAACCTGCTTGTAAATTACATCCTTTGAAAAATATAACTTGAAAAGCTACAAAATGGAACTGGGGATACAGCTTAGTTGATAGAGGGCTTGCCTAGCACGCAGTCTGGGTTCAATCTCAAGCATTGCCTACCCAGGTATGGGAGCCCTTATCTAAGTTCCAGCACTTAGGAGCTGAGGCTGGAGGATGAGGGGTTTAACGTTATCTGAGGTTACATAGCAATTTTGAGGCCAACCTGAGATACATAAGATGGTGTGTCCAAGCCGGGCGGTGGTGGCTCACGCCTTTAATCCTTTAATCCTAGCATTTGGGAGGCAGAGGCAGGCAAATTTCTGAGTTCGAGGCCAGCCTGGTCTACAGAGTGAGTTCCAGGACAGCCAGGGCTATACAGAGAAACACTGTCTCGAAAAACCAAAAAAAAAAAAAAAAAAAAAAAAAAAAAACCAAAAAACAACAACAAAAAAAAAAACAAAAACAAAAAAACAAAAACAAACAAACAAAAAAGATGGTGTGTCCAATAAAGGAAAAAGCCACAAGACAAATACATAGCTATGACTGAGATACTTAAATGCCCCTCCCCCATCTCTTTTTCTGGCTGTACTTCAGATTTAAGTAGATACTTTCTTAATTTTTTTATCTCTTTTTAATAAATCCAACACTGCTTCCTACTGACTTGTTCTGAAAATCTCTACAGTAAAAAAAACAAAACTACCCAATAAACAAAAACAATCCAACAAAATAAAACTCAACCCAAACTGTTGGCATTCCTTCTATGCTCTTCCCAACAGTTACCCAGCAACAGCCAGGTAGGCCTGGCTTGCTAGAAAAGGCACTGTCTGGCCTCCCTTCACTCCCTCTGATTCTCTGACTCTTTTCTCTTACCTCTTTCTCCCTCTCTCCCCTTACCCCTCCCCACAAGTTCATTCTCTCTCTCTCTCTCTCTCTCTCTCTCTCTCTCTCTCTCTCTCTCTCTCTGTTCTTCTCTGTCTCCTCTCTTTCTCTGTCTCTACTCCCTTTTCAACCCCCCTTCCCATGCCCCCAAATAATCTCTATTCTATACTGGCCCCACGGGCCCCACTGGGGTACTGTCTTCCACTGCACCATACCTCGCTCTACAAAACATACCCTAGTCTTTGTAAAACACATAAAAAACCAACCCAGTTTCATCTGAGTGGAGGCTGCAAAAGAGCTCAATAGGCGTGGGCTGGGTGTCCTCCACTGCTGCTGGCAGTGAGTTTGCCAGACAACTTCTCAAAACCTACCATTGCAATTGGAGAAATGGAGACTTCGGACAGGACAGTATGGGGAATGAGGGCAGAATCTCCCCCTCATCTAGCCAAAGGAAAAGGAGAAGTTTGAGGTGTGTAAATTGAGAGCTAATTTTGTGCCTCAGAGTTCCTTGAGATTGTAGGAAAATAATTTGGGGAAGAAGGGCCAAAGATGCCATTTAAAAGACAGCTCTGGGAAATCCCTGCAGAGAAAGTACAGGAAGCTACTATGCTCTGAGTGTTTGCTCAGATCCCAGATCAAAGGACAGCAGAGGGAAGCCTCAGGAAGCCAGAGATGCCAGCAAGTCACAGTGGGGTAACAACCCTCACATTCCAGTCCCAGCCTGTGGTAAGAATCTTTTCTGTAGGAATAGAGGGACTGGCCACATGCTTCATGTGGCTTAGTATCACAGAGGCTGAGTGGTCAGTGGTCCACACATTGTGATTCTGGGGGCCAAGATAAGAGAGAAAGTCATGGGAGGACCAGCTATCCACCACCTGCTGATGCAAGAACAGCATGCAAACTCAGATGTGAGAGTTGGCATCTTGTTAACGAGGATAGCGTTCCCTCACTCCAGACAGACCGGGTTAGACCTTGTGTGAACTTAACAGTGCTCATTTCCTCTTTACATTAAGAAATGGAAACTACAGAAAGGTTTTGACATCGGCTTAAAAATTAAAAACAAATTGTCTTAAAATTACGTACAGGTATGTGTGTAGTTGTCTGAATGAAAACGGCTCTCACAGGCTCAGAGGGAGTGGCATTCTTTGAAAAGATTAGGAGGTGTGGTCTTGTTGGAGGAAGTGTGCCCCGGGGATGGACTTTGAGGTTTCAGAAGCTCAAGCAGGACTCATGACTCACTGTTTCTTCCTGCTGCCTGCTGATCCAGATGAAGAACTCTCCCGCACCATGTCTGTCTGTATGCTATCATGCTTCCTGCTATGACAGTAATGGACTATACCTCTGAAACTGTAAGCCAGCCCCAATTAAATGTTTTCCTTTATAAGATTTGCTATGGTCATGGTGTTTCTTCACCAAAAACCCTTAGACAGTGTATGTGTGTGTCTCTGTGTTTGTCTGTGTATGTGTGTACAGTATGTGTGTGTGCATGTAGGTATGTGGATATGAATGCAGGTTCCTTGGAGATGAGAGGCATCAGATCTCCTGAGGCCAGATGGTTACAGATGGTTGTGAGCTGCTATGTGGTTGCTGGGAATCACACCTGGGTCCTCTGGAAGAGCAACAGGTGCTTGGAAGTGCTGAGCTATCTCCACAACTATAAAGGTTTGACTTCTTACTAAATGATAACTATAGCACATTCTTCTTTGGTGCTAGATATGCCAGACATGGTTAACATGTCTTATATGTAATAATCCATTTGATCCTGTAAGGAGCAGGCCCTTAACAGGACTGACTCCATATTTGTAATAGGAAAGAAAACAAGTTTGAAGTGAAGTTGTTTTGAAGTACTGTGATAACCAGAAGTTGTTTTGATAATCAAAAGTTGTTTTGAAAGCCTTATGAATCAAAATATTTGTGCATTAAAATAAGATGTTTTGAATAAGTATGATAACCAGCTGTAATGAAGCCATAGTCCCACAGATAACCAGACACATCTGTGTACATCAGAAGTAACCCTAATTCAAGCATAAAAAAGGAGCCCTTGGCCGGAGCACTTCATCACACTGGTAGCCATGGTTACTTAGCGTGATCCTCCGTTCAGGCCTCCTCTGCAGCCGAGAGACCAAGCACTCTGCAGCATGGATCATCAAAGCAGTGAGAGACAGACGCCCCTATCTTCGTGGTCAAGCACTTTCTGGACCTGAGCTGCTGGAAACTACAGTCATAAGGACTCAGGTCATATAACCCACAATTAATAATGTACTTATTGCTATACTTATTTCTTTGGTAATTAGCAACTTACTATTTGTGTTTATTGTATTGATATTGATAGAGTCAATGCATAGGAAATGTGGCAATACCTCGTTGCTACAATAGCTTTGGCATTGGTGATAATATATTGTTTGCTGTGCATTATTAAAGAGCAATTAAATATCAAACCTCCGTCTTTGGCGTACTCTCTCCCCTCTCGGGGAACTGACCATCTCACAGTCAATCCTGTATAAGATTCCTGAGTGGAGAGGACCTCCACTCAGCTCCTCTTCCCATGGGGACCCTAAAACCTTTTCACAACCTGCTCACGACAGATAACATACTGGGCTCGAGACAGATCCTTAGAAAACTTTTTTATTTTATTTTGAATTTTTTTGAGACAGTTTCTCTGTGTGGCTTGGCTATCGTGGAACCACTGCACAGACCTTGCCGGCCTCTGATTCCTGAGTGCTGGGAGTAAAGGCTCGCACCACCACCACCTGATCTTCGGGAATTATGAGAGCTCCTAACAGCACATCATCCTGGAATTTCCAGCTCTGCCACACTCAGTGCTGCAGCTCACAGGGAGCCGTGTGTGCTGACTTAGGTTCCTTAGGAAGAGAGATGTAAGGTAGATGGTGGGAGGTAATCAGAGCATCCAAATAGGACTAACAGAAAGAGGTAGAAGGTACTGAAATCTGAGAATAGGCACTGGGGGTTGGGCTTTGGTTTGGTTTGGTTGGGTTGGGTTTTTTTGAGACAGAGTCTCACTATGCCCTGAAACTCTCTGTGTAGACCAGGATCACAGAGACCCACCTGGGTGCTGGAATTAAAGCTGTGCACTGCTAGCAGAGGGGCTCTTCCAGGCCGGAAAGTGACATTCTCTAGAGTTCAGTAGCTTCCAGTGTTTGGGGCAGCAAGGAGGAGCCAAGGCTCACCTTCACAAATGCCTCTATCTTGTGTCCTCTCCTTCAGAGCACTCTCAGGCTTTATCCTCCTTAGTCCTCAGCATCTGTTCCCAAGTCCCTTGATGTGTCCCCCTCCCCATCCCACCACCACCTTCCCCCAGCTTCCAAAAGCTGAAAAACAGAAGAGTTTGACTTGCAATGGTGAGCCAGTGCTGGTCAGCTTGTGACTCATCTGTTCTTGGGTCTTGTGTTCACACCATTCATCCAATGGGTTGGGACCACCATAAAGTTTAAAATCACAAGGAATAAATCGGGGTCATCAGGGATGAAGAGACACAGACACACCTTGGTAGACACTCTCTCAGCCTTGCACCACCTGGTAGACACACATCTGAACCATGCATGTCTTGTCCAAGCAAATGTGACCTCTGTTTCCCTGCCAATCCCATACCCTCATCTTCTGAGAAAGGCCTCTCGCCATCCCCTTCTCCTCCCACAGTTCTAACTATCAGGAGTGAAAACAGAACCTCCAGCTACTAATTTGAATATTTCTGGAAGAAAGAAGGAAGTGGGTCTGGGCTATAGATCAACAGTAGAGCCCTTGGCAAGCAAGTGGGAGGCCCTGCATTCAACATCCTTAGCAGTGAGGTGTTCAAGGCTCCCAACTCCAATGTGCCTTTGTCAACACATTCACATGTATCATCTGTCCACCAACAATAACAAAACAAAACAGCAGCAACAACAAAAAGTCCCAACTCTGTCACACAGCTGAACTGGTTTTCTGTAAGCTCAGAGTCCCGCACTGTGAGATTTGGGTAGGGCTTCTCAATCCCTCCTCTGCCCTTCCTCTCAGATGGTGCTCTTCAGTACTCCAGGCTAATGTTACAGGGCAGTCCTGGAAGACATTCCACAGGCTTTGTCTCTTCCTTGCCAGATGATCTGCAGCTGTGTGAAGACACTGAGGATAGTGGTCCTCCACTGCCCCAGGGGCACAGCCATGTGGCCTAGTCAACCACATTCATTCCATTTTGTTTGCCAATGATGTCCTTAAGTCAGCAAAGAAGCTTTTGAGGTTGCCTTGGCCCATGGATCAGCAGAAATAAGGGCTCTCTCTCTCTCTCTCTCTCTCTCTCTCTCTCTCTCTCTGTGTGTGTGTGTGTGTGTGTGTCTCTCTCTCTGTGTGTGTGTGTGTCTGTGTGTGTGTGAGAGAGAGAGAGACAGAGACAGACAGAGACAGAGAGTGAGAGAGGCAGAGACAGAGAAACAGAGAGAGACTTCTGGGAAAGTCTTTCCTGGATGAAAACTGATCTGTGAGGAGAAACTCACTGTTTTCAGTGTGGGATCAGGGCAGGAGTTATAGGAAAGCATATTTTGTAACAAGTTAAAACAGATGGCTTTTATCCATAGCATTTAAAAAAAAAGATGAGGGTCCTTTGTCAAGGATTCCAGCACTGGGCTGGGAACTGAACATAAAAAGAAGGAGAAAGTCATGTTCTGCCACAAGCTGGTGGAATTGTGGGATGGCTTTCCTCAAGATTTGGCCTCCTGTTGGGACAAGCTGGCCTAGATCAAGTAAATGAAGCTAACCTCTCTTCCTTTTTCCTTACTGACCATTAAGACATCTGGAGGCCGGTTCACAAGAGTGGTTTTCATGTGTCTGTCCTGCCCTCTGCTGGATCAAAAAGAATGTTAAGTGGATTTCTAGAAAAGACAAATGGTTCGGAAAGGGGGCACGAACGGGAAACAGGATTTCCTGACTCTCATATGTCTACATCAATCATGTTGAGGAGGCTCTAAATTAGGTGCCCAGGTTAGCCTCAAGGTGGAGTCATCCTGCCTCAACTGTTCAAGTGTTGGATTAATAAGTTGGCCATTTCCTTCCTGCCTGTTCTCTTTCTCCCTCCCCCTCCCCTCCCCCTCCCCCTCCCCCTCCCCCTCCCCCTCCCCCTCCCCCTCCCCCTCCCCCTCCCCCTTCCCCTTCTCCCCTCTTTCTCTGTGTCTGACCTGATTGATGAGGCTGCATTGATTTCATTGATTTTAGGCTTAGCTGAAAATAAGAAGATGGCCGGGCAGTGGTGGTGCACGCCTTTAATCCCAGCACTTGGGAGGCAGAGGCAGGCAGATTTCTGAGTTCGGGGCCAGCCTGGTCTACAGAGTGAGTTCCAGGACAGCCAGGGCTATACAGAGAAACCCTGTCTTGAAAAAACAAAATAATAATAAGAAGATAACTAACAAGCTCAAGCTCTGACTTGTAATTGCTTGGTTCTACCAGAAACTTTCCCAAATGGCAAACCCTGCAGGCAGAATACAGTTTCTCCCCGCCCCGCCCACTCTTCCTCCCTTGCGCCCCGCCCACTCTTCCTCCCTTGCGCCCCGCCCACTCTTCCTCCCTTGCGCCCCGCCCACTCTTCCTCCCTTGCGTCCCTTGTGTTTATAGTGATTTTCATTTCACCTCTGAATTTAAAATCAGTAGGGGCTGGAGTTTCCCATAAATGTTTTGATAACTCTGACAAAGCTTTTAGTACCATAATTTTTCCTCTTAAAAAACAAAATTGAAGATATAGAGGAGTGCTGGGAATTGAACTTTGGGGTCTAATAAATGCTAAACAACTCTGTTATTGAAGTTTAACCACAATATTTTCTATGTTATTTTTTTTTCTTTTTTAGTAATAAGGAACAGTTATTAAGGAAGAAAAAGGCACTCCCAAGCATGGAAGTGGTCTAGTGAGCTGGGAGAGAAACAAGCACTCAAAAGCCTCTTGAATAAGAAAATTAAAAAAAAATACCCAGGCAATAGTGGCACACAGCTTTAATCCCAGCACTCAGGAGGCAGAGGCAGACAGAAGTCTGTGAGTTCTTGGTCAGCCTGCTCTACAGAGTGAGTTCTAGGACAGCCAGGGCTACACAGAGAAACCCTGTCTAGAAAAAGAATTAAAATTAAAATTAAAAAATATAATAATAATAATAATGACTTATTTTTATCATTTTTAATTGTGAGTAGGTATGTGTTAGGGGTGTATGCATTCTAGAATGCAAGTGTCAGCAGAATTCATAGGAAGACTTCAGATCCCCTGAAGCTGACATTGCTAGCTCAGTTGGTAGAGCATGAGACTCTTAATCTCAGGGTCATGGGTTCAAGCCCTACACTAGGCGCCAGTTGTAGGCCTGCATCCACATGGCTGCTTGGGGGTAGGGTGGAACATGGGGAATTTGACTGTGTTTATACCACGCTGCCACCACTGAGACACTGCTCCTGGTGGGAAAGTGCAGTCTGAGATGTGGGAAAGCTGGAACTAGTTCTAGGGTCCCTGGTGACTCCCTGACTCCTGACTCCTGACTTCTGACTCCTGACTTGGAACATGTGCCATGTTTCTCTCATAAAAGAAACATGTCCTGTGGTCACTTAGGCCTAAAACAGGATTCTCCATGCTAACGAGGTACCTAGAGGCCTAGAAGGCTTAGTCAATAAGCTTCCCTTCCTAGACACTCCTTCCTACAAAAGGTATTTAATCTCAGGCCCACCCTGAGAAGTGGGGTATGGTTTTACGCATCCATTTTCCACCATGACAATAAACTGTTTAGAACCATGGAGAACCATCTCTTTTCATCAAGATCTACCATGGAGAACCATGAAGAAAGAAGGCCTTCACCTACAAAGCCACATCTCTCTGTGCGCCCAGCCACAGCTGCCACCAAACCTGCCTCCACCAAGCTAAAAACAATCACCCCACCGGGGCAAGCTGGAGCTCTCTTTCCCCCTGGCCCTGGGATAGACACTGTCCCCAGCCCTTGGGCCCCGACTTCATTCTCTGCTTTTCCTGTGACTCCATTTTGACTTGATGTCAAAGAGCTGACTGGGGCATAAGGCAGCCAGCAATTAGAGAAAAGAAACTGGGTGGAGGGTGTGGATCTCTCTCTCTCTCTCTCTCTCTCTCTCTCTCTCTCTCTCTCTCTCACACACACACACACACACACACACAGTGGATGAAGCAAATGAAGCAAAGCAGACTCCAACAACTTTACTTTTTTTTCTCTTAACCCCTTTATATCACCTAAGACTTTTTTTTTTTTTTTTTTTTTTTTTTTTTTTTTTTTGAGTCAGGGTTTCTCTGTATAGCCCTGGCTGTCCTGGGATTAAAGGCATGGGCCACCACTGCCCGGCAAGACATAATTTTCTATGTAAGAAGAAAATCACCAAATAGCTACAAGTTACACATTTTTAAAAAACAATCACCACAAAACCATATTCTTCACAAACAGATTAAAATAAAATCATTACACAACAGGAAATTACAACAGAATTATTGACTATGTCTCTTCTTTTGAAACTCATACCCCACTAAACATTTCTCATCTTCCTCTCCACAGCTCATTGTAACCCCAAAGCAATAATTCTCTTGTCATAGATTAAAGTTTAAGCAAGCCAAGTCTATAGTAGTAAGTTTTCCCTATGCTTCGCTGGTGACAATCTGTTTTACTAAGAAACAGGCTGTCTATCTTGCACCTTATTTTTGAAGTTTTTATCAGCTAAACTGCCTAATATTTGTTCTCTGTTGTTATATCAGAAGTATTTACTCATTATTCATAAGCTTCCTTTTCATGGTATACATTGAAAGCCTAGATCACAAGATCAAGGAACTTGGGTCCAACCTAGAGTAACTGTTTTCTTTGATCGTTAACTTTTCCCAAGTCTATTTTTCTTGCTATTACAATTATGTGCTTGTAATGTATGAATGCTCACTGTACTACTGTCTCTAACACATGTAGTTCTTGTCATCCTCTGAGGAAGGAGCACATTCTAGTCTTGATTCTAACTTAAAACTTTCTATCAACTATCCTCTTTTTTTTTTTTTTTTTTTTTTTTTTTTGGTTTTTCGAGACAGGGTTTCTCTGTAGTCCTGGCTGTCCTGGAACTCACTCTGTAGACCAGGCTGGCCTCGAACTCAGAAATCCGCTTGCCTCTGCCTCCCAAGTGCTGGGATTAAAGGCGTGCGCCACCACCACCCGGCTCTATCAACTATCCTAACTTCTCAAAGTTATTTAAATCAAACTAACTTCCTAAAACTACTTAAGCAAAACCAGGAATATTAATTCATCTAAACAGCCTTAGACGTTAGGCACTCATCTTCACGTTAATCTTCTGTGAGCTTGCCCAACAGATTACCCAGAAAGTAATCACACCAGGTTACACACAGTGAGGGTCTCCTGGAGCCCACTCACACCAAGCCAAATAAATGAGGAGTATAGCAGTGACAAGCATGAGAAGGCAAATCAGTAGCAAGAAGCAATCCTGGGATGAAGTCTCTGAGGCTGTGTCTTTCCAGGGTACATCCATCACAGCAAAGCAAGATGGTGGATTATCTCCAGGAAGCCCACTTGCCCACTGCAACTCTTCCTGCATGATGTCCACCAATTGGGAAACAAACTCAGGTCCTCTGCAAGAGTAGCACCTGCTCCTAACCACTGAACCATGCAACTTCCTCTGTCTAATTTCAAAAGAACGACATGCCCCGAGCATGTTAGACAAATATGTCACCACTATGTTGAGTCCAATCCAAGGTTGTACTATGTTGTTTACTTTGAAATAGACTACATATCCCAGAACTCTTTTTTTCTTTTTAGTTTTTAGATTTATTTCTTTTGTTTTATGTGTATATGTGTTTACCTGTATGTATGTATGTATGTATGTATGTGTACCATGTGCATGCCTGGTGCCTGGGGAAGTGTGAAGAGGGCATTGAATCCCTGGAAGTGGCGTTATATATAAATGGTTTTGAGCTACTTTGTGGATGCTGGGAACAGAACCCAGGTCTTCTTAGCCACCGAGTCTTCTCTCCATTTCCCAGGCAATGAACTCTTAATCCTGTTGCCTTTTCCTCCCAAGTGTGTGAATACAAGTATGTGCCACCACACCTGACCTAAGTTCATATTTTCTTTCTTTTTTTTTTTTTTTTTTTTTTTTTTTTTTGATTTTTCGAGACAGGGTTTCTCTGTATAGCCTTGGCTATCCTGGAACTCACTCTGTAGACCAAGCTGGCCTCGAACTCAGAAATCTGCCTGCCTTTGCCTCCCAAGTGTAGCCTTGAATCTAGAGATCCACCTGCCTCTGCCTCCCAAGTGCTAGGATTAACAGGGTGTGCCACCACTTCCTGACCTAAGATTGTATTTTTACATGATCATCATAAAACATTTTAATGATGCCAAAAAAAAGAGAGAGGAGAATAAATATTAGTTAAAATCTCATCATCCTTGGGAGATGGCTGGAGAGATGGCTCAGTGGTTAAAAGCACTGACTGTTCTTGCAGGGGACTGGGGTTCGCAGTATCCACATGGCAGTTTATAACTGTCTGTAATTCCAAGATTCAACATTCTCACACAGACACAATTGCTGGCAAAACATTGATGCACATAAAATAAAAATGTTGAAAAATCCCATCATCCTGGGAGCTGAAGAGATGGCTCAGTGGTTAAGAGGTTTCTAGAGGACCCAGGATTGATTCTCAGCACCCACATGGTGGCTCACAACTATCTGCAACTACAGTTCCAGGAGTGACTCTGATGCTTCCTCTGGCTTCCAAGCACACATGGGGTGCACAAACAAACATGCAGGCAAAATAGCCATATACATAAAAAATAAAAGTTTTTAAATTTTAAAAATCCTGTCAGTGACATGACATTATTGGGTGACCATTATTCCAAATAACCCTTATGGAGACATACAAATAGGAATTAGACAGATAGGTAGCTGTGGGCAATAAACAAAACACACACAAACACTCCTCTTGTGATAGCTAATCTTTTTTTTAAAAGATTTTTTTAAAGATATATTTATTTCATGTATGTGAGTACACTGCAGCTGTCTTCAGACACACCAGAAGAGGGCATCAAATCCCCATTACAGATGGTTGTGAGCCACCATGTGGTTGCTGGGGATTGAACTCAGTCAGTGCTGTTAACTGCTAAGCCATCTCTCCAACCCGTGATAGTTGATTTTAATTGTTAACCTGAAGGGATCTAAATCTCCTAACGGGCATGTTGGTCTGTGAGGGCATTTCCAGAAAGGATTTGCTGAGGGGCAGTGAAGACCCTCCCTGAGTGTGTAGTACTTGCCATTGGAAGACCCAGATATAAAGAGCTCTGAAGGAAAGTGTTGTTGCCCACCTTCACGTCCTGTGAGTGAAGGCTGATGCTGTCATCGCCGCCCTCCTCCGCCCTGGTAGCTCTGGAAAGGCAGTTCCAGCTATTGGTGAACACATCTCCTCTCTTCCAGTCTCACTTGTGCCAGAGTGCTTATTCCAGGGAGATGTCTGCAATTCTGAAGACCCCTCAGGGAGATACCCTTCACCTCGACCCCCAGTGGGGTTCAGGGTCCCCTTCCAGTAGTTAAGGGGTCTCATAAATCTACCTGCTTCTACATCCTGAGTGCTGGGATTAAAAGCCTGTGACACCATCTCTGGCCAGACTAGGGGTTTTAAATGGGAATTTATAGGTTCTGATTGGATAGTGAGTGAGTGTGTAAGTGCTCATCATGTTTGCACAGCCCTGTGGCTATGGTGTCTGACTGGGTTCCAACCCACCAGCCTGCCTCCATATTTGGCTTAAAAGCCATCTTATAGTAAAGACAAACTAGGTTCATTCTTGTTTATGAGTAAACCTGTGTTTCTCAAGGATTGGGCTATGCCCACCTGTAACCTTAACTACAAATGGTTCTGCACCACGGGCTCCAGGAATGGCAATCATGTCTGTTTCAAAGGCTATTATAACCTCTTGTTCTTATGACTAATTTATGACTACCTTGCAATCATGTCTTTGTTTCGTTCTTATATCAACTTCATATGCTTCTGTTCTGCTTTGGTAACCTCACCTATTTGTCAAATCTTCTATTTGGAAACCTCCTACTCCTGAGCTAAAAAAACCTTATTTTCCCCATGTCTAATGTTAACTTCTTGAGTCCCATCTTAGAGGGAGGCAGCAGCCCGTGTACACAAATAAAGACAACTTGCTTTAACTAATTCGGCCATGATGATTTGGGTTAGAAGTCTTTTTCCTCCCATCTTTGGGATTAATGGTTTTGCTGAGGTTGTTTCTTCTGAAATAGCACTCACCACTGGTAATAGGAGGTGACCAAGCACAGTGTCTTGGTTTTATACGTGGGGCCCCAAAGCAAGACCCCTTAAATTGCTGGAGGCAGCTGGCCAGGTGGCCACTTGCTTGAGGGAGAAGCTGTCCTCTGCCCCACCCTACACACACCAGGTCAGGCACACCGCTGGGAGCTTGTCCCAGCCTGAAATGGGCTGGAGTGGGACACATGGCCTTGGACATAGGGCAGCAGACTGGCAATCTCTGACCTTTAAACTCTCTAACTATGCTGAATGCTGAAGCCGCTGGCTTCTAAAAAAAAAAAAAATCTAAAACTTACTTGCTTATGCTGATGTTAAAAACTGCTGTCTTGTTTTAACCTGTCCTGTATCCTAACAGTGGGGGAAATAAATAAAGAGGTTCCTTTTGTTGTTTTCTTAGCAGGAATTCCAAGGAATCCCTGTCTCCAAGGTTGGGCGTTTATTTAACTCTTTATCAGCAGAGAAAGTAGCTCACAGGAAGAAAATGGACAACTTGAAAATAGATTCTAATCTTCATTTCTAAGAGAAAAGAATAAAGGGGGAAACCTATTAAACTATCTAAATCTCTCTGCTCTGAGTTCTCTTAAGTTCCTAGCCATAAGTTCTTAATTCTTAGTTCTTATATATTTTCTTAGAATTCATGATCATGTGGTATCTAATTCAAAAGTTCACCATGAGTTTAAACATAAATTCAATCATAGAATGAATAAGTTTACAGCAGAGATGTTTACATGTGTTTCCATTAAGAGTAGTTATCTAACTAGACATTTCTTTTCTGCCACCAGCTCCACAGCTTCATTGAAAGTTTTTTTTTTTTTTTTTTTTCCGAAACAGGGTTTCTCTGTGTAGTCCTGGCTGTCCTGGAACTCACTCTGTAGACCAGGCTGGCCTCGAACTCAAAAATCCACCTGCCTCTGCCTCCCAAGTGCTGAAACTAAAGGCGTGCACCACCACTGCCCAGCTCAGTTACTTGCTATTTCACATGCTCATGGTCTGTCTCCTCTCATGGCAGCTTCCTCCTCTCTTCTTTTCTCTTCCCCCCCTCCCTTGATCTTCAAGTCCTGCCTTCCTCTCTCTCTTGCCCAATCACAGGCTTCAGCCTTTTGTTGATCAGTTAACTTGGGGAGCAAGGTTTGTACAATAAAAGCTGGTGTACATAAGAATCTGCTCATCTTGGGGTACAGAATTTGAATACATAGTAGTACCAGACCAACCCCAACAACATAGTCTTGCAATCTTCTCCTATTACCCACCAGTTACACTCCTGCTGCCCTCAGAGCTGCCCTCATATAAACCAGAAGAAGGAAAGGGGGCAACCAATGAAGAGGCTACTAAAACTGAGGAGGGCTGGATGATTGCCCCAGACAGACAAACAATGAGTCTAGAGACTCCACCTGGAAGAAAACTTCCCTACACGAGTTGTTAGTGGTCTCAAGGTTGCCATCGCTGACTTAACAGGCTAAGCAAAGGCTGTCAGCAGTGTGTTCAGAGCAATCTCAAGCAGCGACTCGAGGCCCCAGGCTGACAGAAAAATAGGAGTTGTAGGCATTTGAACATCTAAGAATGGACTTTGCAAAGCCCACCATAAGTGTTGACACTTGCTAGTTATGGCGTGCACCTTTCAGGTTGGGTAGAAAGATTTTCTTATCTGCACAGAGAAGACCCAATGAGTTTCCACCTTCTGACCTGCCAAATTACACCACACTTTGGGGTCCCATTTCGTTGGAGGGTCAGATAACAGATCAATCTTTGTCAGCAAGGTGATCCACTATGTGTCCCAGGCAGTAGGATTAACTTGGAGCTTGCACACAAGGCAACATCCTCCATCTTAAGGCTGAACTGAGGGAATGAACAGAACTTTAAAAGCTGGCCCAACAGTTCCAAGAAACAAACCTCTCTGTTTCTTGTGGCACCTGTGCTGTTTAGAGTGTGTTGCCTACTCTGTACTCTCCCTTTGAAATCATGCCTCTAGCAGTTCTTGAACACATTTTTTTGGTGTTCAATTGTAGCTGACAATGCACAAAAATTGCCCCATTCCCTCAGCTCTTGAACTTGCAGGTCTCAAACTATTGATACACCATGCCCATACCAAGGCTATGAGGACCTTAGCCAAGAATAGACGGTGTGATCCAATTCAGGCCAGCCTCTGAAACTGACCACTTCAAAATGACTTCAAAATATGGATGATGCCTCAGCTCCTACCCTGCCTCTTGATGTCTTTTCCAATAGCATTGTCTTAGTTACTGTAATATTGCTTTGAATAGATACCAGGACCAAGACAACTTATAGAAGAAAGCATTTAAGTAAGGGCTTGCTTATATTTTCAGAGGGTTAGTCCATAATCATCATGGTGGGAAGAATGATGGCAAGCAGGCAGGCAGGCAGGCAGGCAGGCAGGCAGGCAGGCAGGCATGGCACTGGAGCAGTAGCTGAGAGCTTAACTTCAGATTCACAGGTAGTAGTAGTAATAGTAGTAGTAGTTAGAGAGAGGGGGGAGGGAGAGAGAGAAAGAGAGAGAGAGAGAGATAGAGAAAGAGAGAGAGCACAAAGCCCAACCCCAGTGACACACCTCCTCCAACATGGCCACACACCCTAACCCTTCCTAGACAGTCTACCAACTGGGAACCAAACATGAGCCTGTGGGGAGCATTCTCGTTCAAACCACCACACCCATGAATTCACATTTGGACTGCTCTCCACTCAGCCTCTCTAACTCTGTCAAATAAATTAGTGTGGAGCACCGCCTTGGCCCAGGGCAACTCTGATGCCTAGATGCCCATCAATATAACTAACTGCCCTCCAGGGAGATTTTTGCCTTATCTTCCTCAGATGCTGCTATTTGGGGAAAGGTCAGCCTTGGATCACGCCTCCAATCTGATGCTGTGATGGCACTGCCCGCACCAGCAGAGCGGATCGTGATTCCTTTTGGAAGCCCTCCAGCTAGTGAGAGCCTTTGGAAGAGAGGCCAGAGGACAAAGGGTGATTATGGAGTAAAATGTGAGGGATAATATGAAAACTGACCATGGAGGGGACGACTCATCCTTTAGGTCATCACCCTGAATATGCTGTGTTCAAGGCAAATTACCTATACTGGAGTTATACGCTGGAATGCCTAACCAAAGCCTGGCTAACAACACAAAGATACATGTTTAACGGGGCCACCTCTTCAGGTCATAGAAAAAGCCAGTGTGTGGGAAATAAAAATGGCTGTACCAGACGAGTCAAAACAGCAGTGGTGCTGCATGCCTTTAATCTCAGAACTTGAGAATTACAGGCAGAAGCAGACAGAACTCTGTGAGTTTGCGGTCAGCCTGGTCTACAGAGTGAGTTCAAGGACAGCCAGGGATATACTTTGAAACCCTCTCTTGAAAAAAAAAAAAAAAAACAAAAAAAAAAAAAAACAAAAAAAAAAAAGAAAAGAAAAACAAAGAAAGAAAAGAAAGCAAAGAAAAAGAAAATTAAACATTAAAAAAAAAAAAAGAAATAAGAGAACTCCTGTATTTTTACCAGTCCTGCTAGGAATGGCCCTGACAGGACCCATGACCACCTGTGCCACTGCAATAGGCATCCAACAAGTTCAATATAGCCAGCTTTCTACTATACTAATCAGTCAAAAAATAGCACAAGAGAATGCCAAAGACTTATTGAAAGGATTAAGGCTAGAGGTGCAAAGGGGGAGCCAATGGAGAACAATCTGGACAACAGGGGGAACCCTGGATGGCTCTGTTAATGGGGCCTCTTATAATGATAACGTTAGAAGACTTATATTCGGGCTTTGCTTATATTCGGGCTTTGCGTCTTGAACACCCTGTCCAGGTTCATCAAAACCAGAATGAGAGTAATAAACCTACTGACGCCGGGCAGTGGTGGCACATGCCTTTAATCCCAGCACTTGGGAGGCAGAGGCAGGCGGATTTCTGAGTTCGAGGCCAGCCTGGTCTACAGAGTGAGGTCCAGGACAGCCAGGGCTACACAGAGAAACCCTGGCTCGGAAAACCGGAAAGAAAAAATAAAATAAATAAATAAATAAATAACCCCTACTGACGATATTCCAGGAGTGCCAACCAGTTTCTTCAAGACAGATTCATAAGAAGAGAGAGTGAAGTAGAATAAGGCAGAAAAGATTAACAATAGTCATTGTCCTTAGCAACCTGACCACAAAAGCTTCCACCAGTCAGTCAACTGCAACACTTTTAGAACCCTAAGCTCCCCTAGCTAAGTAACTTCGCGTTTGCTTGTTTGCTAGCCTGCTCACTCGCCCCACCTTGTGGTTTTAGAGTATAAAATAAAAGTGCAACTGGCTCTGCTTTTCTATCCTGGCTTTGGTGAATGAATACATCTCTTATCTTCCACTCTCACTGGTGTCGGAATGCTTATTCTAGAGAGACTCCTTTTTTTTTTTTTTTTTGTTTTTTTTTTTGTTTTTTGTTTTTTGTTTTTTTGAGACGGGGGTTTCTCTGTGTAGTCCTGGCTGTCCTGGAACTCACTCTGTAGACCAGGCTGGCCTCGAACTCAGAAATCCGCCTGCCTCTGCCTCCCAAGTGCTGGGATTAAAGGCGTGCGCCACTACCGCCGGCTCCAGAGAGACTCCTACAACATTATCATAGAAATTTTCTTTTCTAAAAGATCCTTCTAAGGTTAAAGGAAATGAAACATTAAGAGACTATGATTCGTTGTTTGGGAATGACTTCGTTTCTGTATTAAGTACTGAGGATTGACCCCGGCGGGGACCTTGCACACTCTAGGCAAGTTTTACCACCCAGCTACACCCCCATTCCTCTCCCACCTTGTATTTTTAGACAGGTATTCACTAAGTTGCCCTTGAACTCCTTGTAGCCTGGGAAGGCTTTGAGTTTGTCTTTGTCTTCTTCTTTCTTCTTTTTTCTCCTCCTCCTCCTCCTCCTCCTCCTCCTCCTCTTCTTCTTCTTCTTTTCGAGACAGGGTTTCTCTGTAGCTCTGGCTATCCTGGAACTCACTCTGTAAACCAGGCTGGCCTCGAATTCAGAAATCCACCTGCCTCTGCTTCCCAAGTGCTGGGATTAAAGGTGTGCGCCACCACTGCCGGGCTTGAGTTTGTGATCTTCTAACCTCACTTCCTGAGCACCTGGGATGAGAGGCCTGCACTGTCCAGTTTGTCTGTTGGAACTGTTTCTCACAGGGATTTCTGAAGTATGTTCTCAGTAGTATTTGGCTCAAGGACCTCTAAACATTTTGTAATATTCCCTTCAATAATCTTCCACATGGTGGACGGAGAGAATCAACTCATTCCAGGACAGCCATGGCTACAGAGAAACCCAATCACAGAAAACAAAACAAAAAGGAAAGGAAGAAAGAAAGAAAGAAAGAAAGACAGAAAGACAGACAGACAGACAGACAGACAGACAGTCCTATGTTGTGGTCAGAATGGGACTATCTCAGAAGTCATTATACTTATTATTGAGATAGTTTCTTTGTAGCCCTGGCTGTCCTGAAACTCACTTTGTAGACCAGGCTGGCCTTGTACTCACAGAACTTCCTGCCTCTGCCTCCCAAGTACTGGCATTAAAGGTGTGTGTCACTATTGCCTGGCTGAAACTGTGTTCTTTAGAGTTGATGGGAAATAGTTGATTTAAAAGCTGAAAGAGACCTGGGCACAGTGGTACACCCCTTTAATCAGAGCACCTTAGAAGATCCAGTTCATTGTAACAGTATCATATGTCATTTTCTCTACTTAGTTTCAAATGACTCTAATTAAAATTTTCCCAAGGCATGGTGGTGCACACTTTTAATCCCAGCACTCAGGAAGCAGAGGCAGGCAGCAAGTCCAGCCTGACTTACAGAACAAGTTCTAGGACAGCCAGGGCTAAGCAAAGAAATCCTGTGTTGAAAAACAAACACAACACAACAAATCAAATAAAAAAGAAAATAGCATATAAGAGACTATATTCAAAGACTCTGGCTTTGATGCCCAACACTGGGAGGAAAAGGAGACTGTAAAGAAGTTGGGTGGACGTCTGTGTAACAGACAAGAGAGCCATTAGAAACCCCTAAGTTATCTCAATATGTAATTTCACAAGATAGACTTGCCAATGTGTTGCATATATATTTAAATATATGTATTTTGTCAATAGAATTTTAAAATAGCTCTTATTGGAGATAGGCACAGTGATGCACATCTGTAATTCTAGCCCTTGGGAAGTAGAGGCATCTTCAACTACATTATGTTTGAAGCCAGCTATGGACTGCACGTCCGTCCCACCTTCTCCCTTGCCTTTATTTATAAAATTCATCGAGATTTATGTTTTTGTTTTGTTTTTTGGAGATAGGGTTTCTCTGTATAGCTCTGGATGTCCTGGAACTCACTCTGTAGACCATGCTGGCCTCAAACTCAGAAATTCATCTGCCTCTGCCTCCCAAGTGCTGGGATTAAAGGCGTGTGCCACCACTGCCCGGCTTTGTATTTTTTTTTTTATAAGTAGAGATTTAACCAGGGCCTCTGACTTGCTAGGTAAGCACTCAATAACTGAGCTATGTCCTCAGCTCTGTCATGTCATGCCAGTAAGGTATGATTTTAAGTCTATATTGAAAGGAGTCTCAAATCTGTAATAACTTTGCATTTGGTTACAATTCTTTTTCCGTAACCGCAGCTTTTTCAACGTAACTCTTAGCTGGAGCTGAGCGTGATAGCGCACACCTTTAATCCTGGCGCTAGGGAAGCAGAGGAAGGCGCGACAGCCAAGGCTATAGAAAGATGCTATGTGTGTGTTAGCGAAACCGATGGGCATTCGCAATCGTGCCACCTCCACCTCAGGTGGCCAGGCTCAATTGCAGGTCCCTGTACTTTCAGGGCGGTCTCGCCAGCCCCACAGGAACTTGCGACAAACACACGTGGCTCCGCGCCTCGCGCACCGCCCACCCGGGCGTTTCTATTCTTCACCCTTTAGACCCTAGCGGGGCGGAAGTGACGCAGCGCGGCCGCCGGAAGTGTCGCGCGGTGTTGTGCGACCCGCTCTGTGCTGAGTGGATCCTGGACCCCGAGCGTTACCGCTATGTCGATCGAAATCGAGTCTTCCGAGTGAGTCCTGCCGTGGCGTGTTCGCGGCGTGGCGTGGGGCAGGGTGAAGGGTGCTCGGGAGGACGTCGGAGGGGGCTGCGCGATGGAGGCTGCGGCCTCGAAGCACTTTCCGGGTTGGCTCCCTTTTTGGTGGGCCGGCAAGAAAGCTGCCATGGGGCGGGCAGCCTGGAGCCCGTGGGCCCCGGCGTGGGGCTTTGCAAGGGCACACGGAGCAGACCTGACTGCTGTGTTTTCCTCTACCAGCCACCCCTCCGTCGGCGCTCCCGATGTGCCGCCAGTCCCCCAGCCTGCCTCTTCCTCCTGGTCCAAGCACTAGTTACTTTAAAGGCTCGGCTGCTTCTCCAATCTGATCAGACCCAGTGTCGTGTCTTGCTTTGGTTTGCAACTTGTAGATAGAGAACCTCTGTGTGGACACAGAGAATTTGAATATTGGGTCAGAAGAATGATACTTAGCGAAGGCGGGGGCGACATTGAGCCAGGTGGGCGGGGAGTGACTGACTGAAGAGTCTTGTCTTGGACTCCCCAGGACTCCACCCACCGCCTTTTACTTTCTGAAAAGTAAAATTAAATTAGCAAAGAGGTGTGTTCTGAGTGCAAGCGAGAGATAGGTCTGTTCTGAAGATTTGCAAAAAAGCAAGGTCTATTAAGTTGGCTGAGTCTGGCACCTATGTATTTTTAAGACTGGAAGCTGACGTGAAGTATGCATGTCTGTAATAGCAGCACTGAAGAGGCAGGTAGGAAGGCCTAGAATCCAGCCTGGGTCTCTTCATAGCAAGGTACATGTTTCTAACGTTCAGTTATAAGCAAGTCACTTTTTTTTTCTGGGTTTTGTTTGTTTTCGAGACAAGGTTTCTTTGAGTTTCTCTGTGTGGGCCTCAAACTCACAGAGATCCATCAGCCTCTGCCTTCGGAGTGCTGGGATTAAAGATGTGTGCCGCCAAATATCCAGCTTTATAAATCATCTTTAAATGGATATATGCTTTGATTGAGGAAGGCAGTCAGTAGACAAAAACAGTAAGTAAAATATGAACAGTAACAGATGGCCAGTGTGTAGAAAAATAAAACAGTGATAGTGTTGGAAGGTATAACTGAAGTCAGGGCAGGAACTGCAAAGGATTTTTTTAAAAAAACATTTATTTATTTTATGTATATGAGTACACCATTGCTGTCTTCAGACATACCAGAAGAGGGTATCAGATCCCATTACAAATGGTTGTGAGCCACCATGTGGCTGCTGGGAATTGAACTCAGGACCTCTAGAAGAGCAGTCGGTGCTCTTAACCACTGAGCCATCTCTCCAGCCCCAAAGGATTTTTTACTTTGGGGTCTAATAATAGCCTTAACAACCAGTCTTTGAACATCAAATACCCTTCTATATGAGGAATAACTGTGCATGTTCAGATTATTATTGTTAGTATTATTTTGTTACTGTTTTGAGACAGGATTTCTCTGTGTAGCCCTGGCTGTCCGGGAATTCACTCTGTAGACCAGGTTGGCCTTGAACTCAGAGATCCACCTTCCTCTCTTTTCTCTGCTTCCAGAATGCTGAGACTCAAGGCATGTACCACCTCTAATCTGCTTGTTGTCATTTTTTTTAATGGACCAAATTTTCTTACAGCAATTTAATGATTTAATTTGTTAATTAATTAATTAATTTTGTTTTTTGAGGCAGGGTTTCTTTGTGTAGTCCTTGCTGTTTTAGAACTTGCTCTGTAGACCAGGCTGGCCTCAGAGATCCACCTGCCTCTGCTTCCTGAATGCTGAGATTAAGGCAGTGTGCCACTACGGCCTCATCACATGATTTAATAAGAAAAAAAAAATCAGTGATTATTATAGGTTTGAAGTATCTCACACAAAAGTCTAGTAGATCTAGTGATCAGAATAATAATGGCTACCAACTTCCTTTGGATCTCCAGACTAAATGACTGACTTTGTTTCAGTGTGATTCGTCTAATCATGCAGTACTTGAAGGAGAACAGTTTACATCGGGCGCTGGCCACCTTACAGGAAGAAACAACTGTCTCTCTGAATACTGTGGACAGCATTGAAAGTTTCGTGGCCGATATTAACAGTGGCCACTGGGATACTGTTTTACAGGCTATACAGTCTCTGAAATTGCCAGACAAGACCCTTATTGATCTCTATGAACAGGTAAGAATGAGGTGATGTTCTTGAGGTTTTTGGTTGGTTCCTTAATTGGAAGTATCAGTGAGCCTTTCTTCAGACTCTTAAGGGATATAACTGCCTGTAAAATATACATTGTCAGGACTCAACAGTGGACTTTCTTCTTTCCTTTTGGAAGATTCAAGATTTTTCCCAAACTGAAATTATTTCTTGGTATGGGTCAGACCCAAGGAAACTGAAATTACTTTTAGGTGGTCATTAAATGAAATATTCTAAAGCTGAGCATGGTGCTTTGAGCCAGGTGGTATACATACTGAGTTCCAGGCCAGCCAGGGATATATAGTAAGACCCTATATATGAGAAAGAGAGACAGAGACAGAAACACAGAGAGAGAGATTTTAGTATTAAGTTATATAATGTTCTTCAGGCACTGACCACCTGGAATTAACACACACCACTAAGTCTGACATAGATTTCTCTTTAGATACTGGCTCTACTATGTTGGGATATGCAGGGGCAGGGTGTATTTAGTCCATTTAAGTTAGTTTGTTTGTTTCTTTTTTTTCATTTTTCTGTGTAGCCCTGGCTGTCCTGGAACTTGCTGTATAGGTCCAACTGGCCTCACACTTAGAGGTCCACCTGCCTCTGCCTCACTCAGTTTGGGGTTAAAGGTGTGCACCATGGCTGCCCTGCTTTAGGCCACTTAGGCTTTTGGCCTACTGTATTTGGTGGCTCATATGACATGCTTAAATTTGATAATCTACTAAAATGATCCAGAGAACTCCAAAAACCTAGGTATTTATGTGACTAGAGTTTTATTACGGAGGACACAGATCAGAAGTAGCCGAAGGAAAAGACAGGGCTCTGAGAGAGACCTGAATGTAGAACTTTGACTCTGTCTCTGTGGAGAGGGCTGTGTCACCCACTTGCCAGATCCCCAGCTAAAAGCTTCTGTGGAGATTTTGTTACATAACCCCCCACTGATAATACATTTTCCAGCCTTAGTCTTCACCTCCCCCCCTCCCCCCTGTTGGCCCTTTACCAGAGGTGTAGTCAGCTTAAAACCTTAACCTAATAGCATGGCTTTTCTGCTAAGCAGTCCTTGTTCTAAGGTATCATTTTAGCATAAACTTACATGTTACTCAAGGGGCTCTTGAGTAACAGATAATGTAGTCACTAGTAGAATTCTAAGGGGTTTGTAAGCTCTAAAACAAGACCCTCGGGCAGACATTGACTTCTTTATTATAAAATAACACGCAGGTGTGATGATTCAAACCTTTAACCTCAGCACTTAGAGGGTGGCTTGGTCTACATAGTATGTTCCAGGCAGTCCAGGGCTGCATAATAGTGAGATCCTATCTCAAAATAGTCAATCAAAACAAAGAAAAAATAATAATAAAAAGAAAGTTAGAATTTGAAAGATGATCGTGGTGGGGGGAAGATTGCTAAAGAGAATGTGCTGAGAAATTGATTTTCTTTCCATTGTCCAGGTTGTTTTGGAATTGATAGAGCTTCGTGAATTGGGTGCTGCCAGGTCACTTCTGAGACAGACCGACCCCATGATTATGTTAAAGCAAACTCAACCAGAGCGCTATATTCATCTGGAAAACCTCTTAGCCAGATCTTACTTTGATCCTCGTGAGGTATGTCTGTGGTAATTAAATCCTTTTTGATTGTGAAAATTAAGTAATGTGGCCTTGCAAAAAGAATGTTTAAAATTTTTTTTGTTTGTTTGTATATGTGTTTGGGCAACCATACATGTGTGGAGATCAGAGGACAACTTACAGGAGTTGTTTCTTTTCTTTTACCATGAGATTCAAGCTCATTATCATGCTTGGTGGTAAACACCTTTATCCCACAGAGCCATTTTATTCACCAAGATAAGCACCATTTGATACACGCACATAAAGACATGGTTCCTTTTCCATATGACCTTCTACTGGAGAGCTGTTGAGGTAAAAGAAAGGAGAATGTGATAGGAACTGGGTAATAGAGAGTTCCGGTTTTGAAGACTGTGATTCTTTGGCCCTGCAAGTATTTCTGAAACTAGAACCGCACTTCTATCCTTGTGGCCAACTTGGGCTCTTCAGGAAGAACATTCTTCTAAAATGCAAGTGTGCAGAATTAGAAAGTTATTTTAAAATACTAATTTGGTTTAATTCCTCACCTGTTTAACTGGGTATTTTGTTTTTGTTGTTTTCTTCTTTGAATGTCTTTTTCCCTTTGATTTAAAATTTTTTTCTTATGATGTGTGTGTTCATATGTGTATGCACATACATGTGTGTACCTGTTTGAGGAGGCCAGAGGCATCAAATTCACCTTTGAAGCTGGAGTTGTAGGCAGTTGTGAGTTGACTGACGTGGGGACTGGGAATCAGCTTTCTTCTCTGGAAGAGCAGTACCTGCTGTCAGCAGCTGAGCGGTTGCCAGCTTTGCCTCTCCTTGGAAGTGATACCGACTCCTTTTTCCCCCCTAGGCATATCCAGATGGAAGTAGCAAAGAGAAAAGGAGAGCAGCGATTGCCCAGGCTTTAGCTGGGGAAGTCAGTGTGGTGCCACCTTCCCGTCTCATGGCCTTGCTGGGACAGGTAATTAAATGCCTGTAGAGGTGAAATTACCCTAAATTCTGCACCATGTATCCTTCCTCTTCTGGAACAGCAAACTAGGCTTCCAGGATGTGAGCTCTACCATCTTTAGAATTATGTTGGAACTGTGCTGGGGAGATTGGAATAATGCTCACGTGAGCTCCATAAAATCCATACTCTTCCCAGCTTTCTGGTCTTGTCAAGCTGGGCCTGTAGCCTGGTTAGTAGGACAAACTGCTTGCTTCTTATACATGAGATCATAGATTTGTTCCCAACCAAAACTAATAGTGAGGCATACTTTTATTTTCTGACATGAAAAATGTATTTATGGTGTTGCTGTGAGTACATATGTGTGTGTGCATGTGTCTGTGTGCGTGCACAAATACCAGCACTTGGGAGATGGAGGCAACAGGGAGGAATGGATGTGTTTCATTATACACTCTAAGAAAGCCAGGGTAAGAGCTCAAAACAGGAATGTGGAGTCAAGAACTGTAGCAGAAAGCAGTCAATATGTTGGTTATTGTCTTGCTTTCCCATGTCTTGCTCCTCTTGCTTTCTGGGAACATCTGCCCAGGGGTGGTACTGCTCATCAATTATTAATCAAGAAAATGCCCTCAGCTCTGCCTACAGGCCAGTCTTTGCAGATGATTGGTTTGTGAGTCAAATTGGCAAAAACTAACCTTCAGGAGTGCAAAGCACCCCTGTCTAGATGGGTTCAGGGTAATATTCATTAGATAAATTGACAAGTTGGAATCAGTGCAAATGTTCACTAAAACATATGTTGATTAGGTAAACAGAAACTTCCAGCAAACAGTATATTTTACAGGCATTAAAATGATAGTTTTGCAATTCCTAATACATATGAGCTGGCATATTAAGGTATGTCATAATATGAGGTGAAGACAATAAATTTAGTATATAGTATAATTATTAATAGAGCAATTAAAACCGCATCATGTGAGAGGATAATGACTACAAGTAATTATGTAAAATGTTATTAGTGGCTGGCTTTGTGTATTGGAACTCTGGGAGATTTCTGCTTTCCACACCATTTTTCCTGTCAAGAGTCTTCCATGAGAAGTCCATGTTCTTGCCCATATTGAACCATAGATATGTTTGGCTGGTTAGAGATGGTGTGACCAGAAAGCTTCTTAGTTTCCTGAAACCTTGTTCTTTCAGGTATGTTTTTGCTTGAGCAGTGATGACTGGCTCTTCAAAGCTTCTAAGCAGATTAATTCTTTCCTTTTTCACAGGCATTGAAGTGGCAGCAGCACCAGGGATTGCTTCCTCCTGGGATGACCATAGATTTGTTTCGAGGCAAGGCAGCTGTCAAAGATGTGGAAGAAGAGAAGTTTCCAACACAGCTGAGCAGGCATATTAAGGTAGGTTCCGATACTTAGACGTGCAGTAGTTGGTGACCGGTTGAATACCCATCATGTACAGAGCCAGGCCCTGCCTCAGGAGCTGGGGTTCCAGGGAGGACAGCTCTGATGGTCCTTGGGGTTCTCTTGGTACCCATTTGGGGTACTGCAGTAGCCTAGCAGTGTTGCATGTGAGTTGTATACACAAGTAGATACATATTTGACATCCACCCATAATCCTATATTTTAGAGAAATGGTCTGTTCTTTGGTTAAATCTTGGACTGTATGAATTGTCTACCTACATGGCCTGTTAAACATTTATGCTTAGTCTCCTGCATCTTAGGCAAAGGGCCAGTCAGGGTTGTAAAGTTGACTTGTGATATTATAGGAAATAATTTTATCTAATGGCTTATTTAGTTACTGTGTGAGTTCATGCCAGGGATTAGACTTAGAACCTCAACATACCACTGAGCTACATCCCCACACCTTGATTTTATTCAAATACTGTTTTGGGAGAAGGCACAATCAAGTAGTTCAGTTCCCAGAATTACAGGTATGCTTACTAATGTTAGCATCTCTTTTATAGTATAGCTTCTCTGTAATTTTGTGCTTTTATTGAATTTACGGATTCAAAAATGCTCCATATTATGGGGATAGGGAGATGGCTCAGTGGTTAAAATGCTTGTGGTACAAAGATGAGGACCTGAGTCTGGATTCCTGGCACCATATACATTTGAGTGTGACAGCCTGCATGTGGTAGCCCAGTGGTGGGGGCAGAGACTGGTAGATACTGTGGGCTTTCTAGCCAGCCATTCTAGTAGAATGTGGGGAGCTCCAGGTTCAGTGAGAGACTGCATACTAAAAAATAAGGTAGAGAGAGGCAGAAGATACCATGTGTGTGCATGGATGAGTGCACCTGCATGAACATGTACACACATCATACACTGTACTGCACATAAATGCACACACACAGATGTTGGATATTTTTTAACTCTTTGGCTTTTGTATTTTGGATTTGTTTTTTCTGCACTGTGTATTCTCCCTTGCATATGGTAATTTTGAGTAGTAACTTTATGTACCTTGGTGTCATTCTGTTGATGCCACTGGGCTAGAATCTTTCTGGCATGAACAAGTTGCAGTGCAACTTTCTGGCATGTAAAATTTGCAGTGAAAATGTAACTAGACATGATGGTTCATTCCAGTAGTTTCTATAGGCTAGGGCAGGAAGACTCAAGTTCAGGGCCTGCATCAGCCCTAGACTCAGTTCAAGTCCAGTATGGGCAACTTACTGAAACCTAGTCTCAAAATAAAAAAAAAAAAGAGGGCTGGGGATATAGTTCAGTAGTAGAGTACCTGCCTAGTATGTATAGACCCTCGGTCTGCACCCCAGCACTAAAAACAAAAGAAAAGAGAAATCCATCTTAGTCTTTTCTTGCCATCTGTCTACTGCCCTGTGGTTTCCCTGTCATTGGAACATTGTCACTGCCGGTGCTTGAAGGTACTTACCAAGCAGTAACTAGTCTAATAATTAGTCCTAGGCTTTTATTTTCCCTAAAGATTTATTTATTTTTTTAATTTTATATGTATGGGTGTTTTGTGTGCATGCATATATCTGTGCACCACATGCATGCCTGCTGCCCATAGAAGCCAGAAGAGGGCACTGGATCCTTTGGAATTGTGGTTACAGATGATTGTGAGATGCCTGTGGGTAGTGGAATTTGAATCCAGGTCCTGTGCAAGAGCAGGCAGTACTCTTAACTGCTAAGCCATTTCTCCAGCCCCTAGTCCTAATTTGGTGAGCCACACAATATCGTATGATTCAATAAAAGTTGTGGAATAGTGATGGAAATCTTATTTACAATACTCTTATTTAAAAATGAATCCTCCATCCTTTCCATCCAGATCCACAACAGAAACATAGTAAGCCATGTTAATTTGTGACTGAAGCCATTTTAATAGTTGATTCTGGCAGGAAGTTATTGTTTGAACCAACTGAAGTATTTGTTCTATACCTCATGAAAATAAGAGTTTTGTTTTTTTTTTTTAAAGTAGGTATAGATGATGTGATATATGCTTGTAATCCCAGCACTTATGGGGTATTAAAGAAAGGATGATGTCAAGTTTAAGGACAGTGTGGGCTGTATACTGAGTTCTTGGTCAGCTTAGGCAGCATAGCGAAATTATCTTTGAAAGAACAAAGCAAAGTGGTCTCCCTTATTTTCTTGAAATAATTGCATTAAAACAACATTTAGATGTAAAACAAGGGTAGGGTTTCGAAAAAGGTTAATAACCTGGGGATTGTTTTAAGACAATTACTTAAAAGTGTATGTTTTCATTATTTCCCTCGGAACAGTTTGGACAGAAATCCCATGTGGAGTGTGCACGGTTCTCTCCAGATGGCCAGTATCTAGTCACTGGCTCTGTTGACGGATTTATTGAGGTGTGGAACTTCACTACTGGGAAAATCAGGAAGGTAAAGTATTTTAAATGCATTCACTTTTTAAGGAAGAATTGCTTATTTTTCCTTAATTCTGTGTCTTATTTCTGAATTGGATGACTTGAAGATGACCCTTTATGAAATAAACCTGTATTTTATAATTTTAAAGCTCCTTTTAAGTTAAATTCTGAATTTTGATTAAGGGAAAACCTTTACTATCTATACTTTTCATTGATCTTTATAAAAATTTAAAAGTTTTTGTAAACTTTATTTTGAATGAATAACATGTCTATCTAGAGTTGAGAAAGTGTCCTGAGGTCTTAAAGTGTGAGACTCCTACTCCTGTCCTTGAGTTAGTCAGAGCTCTTCCTTTGTTGTGCCATGCTTATCCATTTCTTGGCTTTCCAGCAATGTTCTGTGTGTGCTAGCAGTTACTCATATGTCTTCTTAGTGATGGTACACAGATGGCAGCATACATAGTGTGTAGTGTATTTTGCCCCTTGCTTTGTTATTTCTTTTCTTTTTTCTTTTTTCTTTTTTTCTCCTCAAATAGGTTTGTAGGGACGCTTTCTATTTAAGGAAAACACAATATACACTGTAGGGGTTGGAGAAATGACTCAGGTTAATAATTCAGGTCTGCTGTGTAAGTGTAAAAACTTGAGTTCAGGGCCCCAGAACCCATGTAACTATCAGGTGGCTGGTTTGGCAGCTCATCTGTAATTCCAGTGTTTGAAAGGAGACAAACTGGCTAACCACACCACCCACATTGGTTAGCTACATTGGCCATGGTGTTTATCATAGCAGTAGTAACCAAATCTCTTTACCTACTGAGCACATCTTGCCAGCTGGGGTACAGATTTTATGGGTGATTTACACTTTTTTTCTGTTTGGCTTGACAAATATTAAACACTTTGTGGAGTTGATTCTCTCTTTCCACCTTTACATGAGTTTGAGAGGTCAAACTCAGTGGCCAGGCTTATGTGGCAGATGTCTTTCCAGCTAAGTCATCTTTCTGGCCTTTTTGTTTAAACCATCAAACAATCTCATTTTATAATCAGAAGAAAAACCATAGTTTCACTTTCCATGTGTAGTAAAAACATAGAACTAATCCCAGAACTTCCCTGCCTCAAAAATACAAAATGAGAACAAAGAAAAAGTGAAGCAAACTTTGATTGCAGTTGTGGTAGATGTTAGATGAGACACCAGGCATAGATATGTCAACAGATGACGTTAGGAATGGCAGCTGACCATTTGAGACACGTTTCTTTACTTTCTCATGTCATCCCCCTCAAGAAGCAAATTCAGATTCACTAAAGACAGAAAGTGTGAAAGTAGAGAGCCATTCTGCCTAGAGAGGTTCAGCTCCAGTGTGCACCGCCATACCCACCTTGTGTTGGTACTTTCTAAAGTGTCATCTGAGTTGTGTAAAGTTATTTATCCCTAGTTCTATCAGTTGTTCATAAGGAAGCTGTACATGGCACAGCTTTTTGCTTAGGAATTTGGGTAGACACAATCTAGCATCCTGCTTTTAGTCAATTTCAAGAGTTCTGAGTGGGGCCACTGGGACATTGGTTTGGTTTTTTTGCATTACTTTAACAACTGTTAATTATCACTTTAGGATCTTAAGTACCAAGCCCAGGATAACTTCATGATGATGGATGATGCTGTCCTCTGCATGTGTTTCAGCAGAGATACTGAAATGTTAGCAACTGGGGCCCAAGATGGAAAGATCAAGGTACGGATCAGTGCCAGGAGTGCTTGTATTTAACACTTTCAAGTTTTTTTGTTTTGTTGTTTATTTATTTTGGTTTATTGAGAACAGGTTTCTCTGTGTAGCCTTGGCTGTCCTGAGCTTGCTCTGTAGAACTTGATGGCCTTGTACTCATAGATCCCCCTGCCACTGCCCCCAAGTGCTGGATTAAAGGTGTGCGCACCACCACCACTGAGCTGTTTTCAAGTTTTTTTTTTTTTAAAGTTATCTAAAGAATTTGGATGTTTTCAAGTTTTTTAATGGTGTGCTACACATGACATTCATTATCCAAATAGCTTCTATGTATTGAGCATCAACTTGATGCAAGTTTCTTTTTCTTGTTCAATTTTATTAATTCTGTCTGGGCTGTTCTGTTAACATGTTAACGTCATACAGTTGGTAAGTTACACACCCAGCACTTCAGTTCAGACCTGTCCATGTCTGTTTTGGTTGCAGCTCATTACAATACCTGTAGTGTATTACACACTGATATGTATTTAAAGGAAATGGTGTGCAGCTGCTCTAGCTGTGGCTTGTCTTTAGTTGCTGACCATAGGCCTGGGGCTAGGTAAATACACAAGTGGTCACTGCTGATGAACTCAGCTGCTGTTGTTTTAAAGTAGTGTTTGGGATTGAACTCAGGGCCTTGTTAAACAAACACTCTTCCCCTGGGTTGTTTTTTTGTTTGTTTTAAAGGTTTATTGGTCTTAGTTTGTTTTTAGGATTTATATGTGCAAGTGCTTTGCCTGCATGTGCATATGTGCACCACGTGTGCCTGTTACCTGAGGAGGTCAAAAAAGGGCATCAGTCCCCCAGAACTGAACTTGCAGGCAGTTCTGAACTGCCATGTGGTGTTGTGTTGGGTACCTGGGTCCCCTACAAAAGTAGCAAGTACTGAGCATCTCTCCAGTTCACCACTGCGGTGGTTTTTGTTGCTGTTTCGTTGTTGTTGTTTAAATTCCTAACCTTGAATCTTTATTTTAATAATTTATAAGAAAAGAGTTGTAAATTTCAGAAGATTTGAATCACTGCATTACTGCATTAGACTCGCCAGAATGAACTGTTGGCACGAGGCTTGATGCTGCCTTGGTGTATTAGCATCGTGTTGTGAGCTGTATCTAGTAACACGTTACTCACATGGTTCTTTCTTAATAAAGGTTTGGAAGATTCAGAGTGGACAGTGTTTGAGAAGATTTGAAAGGGCACATAGTAAAGGTGTCACCTGTCTAAGCTTTTCCAAGGACAGCAGTCAGATCCTCAGTGCTTCTTTTGACCAGACAATAAGGTAAGAGGAATCCCTGAAATGTCTTCCGAAGATTTGATGAATAGATCAAGGCCTCACCCACCACCCTGAGGGAGAAGTTCTGGTGTGTCTTTACACTGTTTCCAGGGTTCAGTGATCTGGAAGGCAAGGGTATATGAGGCTCATTGTCTCCAGGTCAGGAGGCACAGCACTGTTCTGTTTGAGTTTGTATCCAGAAGAGATTTGAAAGGGTGAAATAACAGTGTTTCATGTTTCTCAGTGTGTGATCCGTGAAGCTAGGTGTGGAGGTGGAGGCTTGGACCCTCAGCACTTGGAAGATAGAGACAAATAGACCATGAATCTTAAGCCAGCTTGGACTCCCTAGTGAAACTTTGTCTTAAAAACAAAAATGTGATCTGTGGAACCATCTGTGTTATAATCACTTTACAGGACATTTTTACAGATTGCTGGGACACAGCTGAGAGCACTAATTACTAATCTCTTACTCACTAGTCTGCACAGAAGCCTAGGTTTCTGACGTTTCTCAGTCCTTTGCTGTGCAGTTTGTGTTGGTTTTGTTTTATTGTTTGACATAATGAAAATGATACTGTGTATAGTTCTTCATTTAATATTGTAATGCTTTTAAAATTCATCTAAAATGCATTCAACACTTTGCTTCCAGAAATAACATATTGGATATTATTCTTTTACTTTTATTTGATAGAATTCATGGTTTAAAATCTGGAAAAACACTGAAGGAATTTCGAGGCCATTCTTCCTTTGTTAATGAGGCAACGTTTACACAAGATGGACATTACATTATCAGTGCATCTTCTGATGGCACTGTGAAGGTGACGTATTACCCTCCACTCATTCTGGACTGTCTTCCCTGTGTTGCTTTTAAAGAAGGTATTGTTAGTCAGGGTGGTGATGATACAGTGTGTGAGTCTGAGACCAAAGATCCTTATTGGTCTGTATGGTCTGTATGGTCTGTATTCCTGTAACCTCTAACTCACATAGCCCTCTATTAATGATGCTTCATTCATAGATGCGTGCAGCAGTTCAGTCTTCACATAGCTACAGGCCAGTACTTACAATCAAATTCAGAAGTCTCAATGACCAAGTAAATCTGTTTCTTGTGTTTCTCCCCAAGTTTAGGACTTTCCTTATATTTGAAGAGGAGTAGGGGAAAGAAAGCATAGAAATGTAGTGAAAGCTGTCTGTAACCTTGAGCCTTTCTACCCATGCCCAGGTTCATGATGGAGTGGCTCTAAGTATATTTATTCATATATTCAAATATAAATATATTTATTCAATATATGAATAAATGCCTAGGCCAACAGGCTTGGCTCTGTTCCCTGACTAGCTCATAACTTAATTATCCATTTATTCTAAGTCATATTATGTGGCTGGTTACCTGGTCCTTGGTTTCATGAAATTGTCTTCTGTGCCTAGGGTGAATCTTCCATGCCTATTTCCCAAAATCCTTTCTCTCTGGTGGATGTCCTATCTTCTAATCATGCCTTATTGGCCATAGGCTTTTTTATTGACAGTTGAAGCTTTCATACATTGCAGGTCTCAGCTTACAGTGGTCTGTGTCTTCAGTTCCAGGGGATCAGGTGCCCTTCTGGCCACCTCTGGGACCTGCCTATATATGGCCTATGCTTACACAAACACTTGGTTTACTTACTTACTTACTTACTTACTTTGGTGTTTTGAGATAGCCTCACTGTGTAGGTCTGGCTGTCCTGGAAGACCAGGCTGTCCTATATAGACCCAGCTGGCTTTGAACTCTGCCCACCGTGAGCTCCCCAACCCTCGAGCTAAGCCCCTGTTTGCTTCCTAGTTCTGGGATTACTGGCACCCAGCTTTTATGTGCGTGCTAGAAATCAAACATAAGTCCTCATGTTTGCCTAGCAAGCACTCTACTGAGCCATGTCCTCAATTCCTGGGTAATTGTTTCCTCCCTTCTTTCCCGGGCTGTCCTAGAGTATACTTACTCAAACTAGGGCTCCTTCTGCCTTAGCCTCCTGATGGCTGAAATTACAGTTATGTACCATCATGCCTGGTATTTTGTTGATTTGAGACAGGATCTTGCTATACAATAGTGCAAGGTGACTTTGAACTCTCAGCTCCCTGAGTGCTAGGATTAAAGGTATGTGCCACTGTGCCAGCTTCTGGTTGTTTATGAAGATAGCAGTGTTGAAACATAGCTAATTTCAAAGTTATATGGTTCTATTAGGAAGAATATATAAGAAAAGATCCTGGATCATAAAGGGTTTTTATTGTTTAGCTTGTTGTTTTCATTTTATTATGCTAGTTAAATACTGAAGAAGTTAAATGCTTACTATACATATGGCAGTATTGGTTATTTGATTGTCTTAAAATCAAGCAGCTTTTTTGAGCCAATTTAACTCATTTTTATTAACTTATTTGTTAATTGTTAGGACTTAACTTTAGAGATTCTCGTAGTCTAAATGTTTATGCTTTGCTTTTTTTTTTTTTTTTTTTTTTTTTTGGTGGTAGATCTGGAATATGAAGACCACAGAATGTTCAAATACCTTTAAATCCCTGGGGAGTACTGCAGGGACAGATATTACAGTCAATAGCGTGATTCTGCTTCCTAAAAACCCAGAGCATTTTGTTGTGTGCAACCGATCGAACACAGTGGTCATCATGAACATGCAAGGCCAGGTGAGTACTTAGAAACTGCTTCTGCCCTGAACTTGGTTCTGGCCCAGACTGTGACCAAACAAAGGTTCATTAGTTCTTAGCTGTTTGTAGCTGTGTGTATTTATAGACATGCTTTCAGAAGTACATCTTTTTTCTAGTATGTGTATGATAACCTTTTCATTCTTCTAATCTGCCGTTTTTGTTTTTTTTGTTTTTTTGTTTGTTTGTTTGTTTTTGAGAGAGTCTTGCTATGTAGCCTGGTCTTATCATCAAACTCAGTTGACCCCTTTCAGAGTTCTGAGTGTTGGTTTTATAGGCGGACACCACCATGCCCAGCTCTGATCTGTCATTCAGCCTTTTGTAGATAGCAAGAGTAATCCCACTTTTAGGGAGGTCCAGTATGGTGTGGATTACTCTTTTGGGACATCTAACTACCACACTGGCTAACATGGGATACCGATGGGAAGAAAGCAGCAGTGTCTCACTGTAGCCTAGGGTGGCCTTGAACTCTGTCTGAGTCCCCTTTCTCAGCACCCCACCCCCCAAGTGCTGGGACTGCAGGTGAGCACTACCAAGATGAGTTTAATGTTGTATATCATAAAGCAAAGTCTTAGTTGGGTCCATCCTGGGTGGGGTATGGGCTTTAGAGGGACTGATGAACATAAGTCTAGGTAACACTGAAAACTAGAAGTATATTAATGTAGAAAATGGTTGATGTGAGGTAATGAATTTGCCTCATGAGAATGTGGTCAGTAAACCAGAGAACAGGGCTGCTGACTTGGATGCAACATTCAAAATTTTTGTCAGTTGTTTTTTAGGTAGCTTTTCTGTTGAATATTTTCAGGCAGGAAGATTTAACACATTCTGAATGAAACTTGTGATAGTAACCAAAGTGCAAAATAATTGTAAAAATGTCAGGTTTGAATTTTTTGTCTGTTTTCTCAGTGTCTGATGCATGCCTGTCTTTGGGAGGTTGGAGGCAGAAGGATCAGGAATTGAGAGTTAATTCAGAGTCAACCTTGGCTGCATAGGAAGCTTGAGCCCAGCCTGATTACCTGAGACCCTGTCTCAAAACAGAAAAAGTCCTTATTAAGTGCTAGGCCAGCAGCAGGGTAGTATAGCATGCTGCCTGTGGTTGATCTGCTCTAAATCTTGTTCTGCTTTTGTTTGTGATGTCTTCTAGATTGTCAGAAGCTTCAGTTCTGGTAAAAGAGAGGGTGGTGACTTTGTTTGCTGTGCCCTCTCCCCTCGTGGCGAGTGGATCTACTGTGTTGGGGAGGACTTTGTGCTTTACTGCTTCAGCACAGTCACTGGCAAGCTGGAGAGAACTCTGACGGTGAGTCTGGGAATGTCCATCCTCTTAACTCTGAAGTATAAGCCTTCTGTATTGGAGGCATTTACCAATAAGTTGAATAATTGTGTTATATGTTAGAATCCAGGTGTATTGTAGTAGAATTCTGCCTTAGGGAAGAGGATGACTGTACAAGAAGCAGAAAGGGACATAATGTCTAGCCAACTAGGCCAGATCTTCTGGGGCAGAGGGGCTGGAGAGACAATGCTTTACCAGTTCCTTTAGAGGGAAATTCCTTGCATATCATCCTTCCAAATTAATTGAGTATTTGAGTACTTTAGAGTATTGTTTCAAATAAATTGAAGATATCAGGACTAATTTCCTTCTTTTCCTTTTTTCTTTCTTTCCTTTTACTTGCCTTCTTTTCCCTTTCCTTCCCCTTTATCCCCTTTCTTTTCCTTTCTTCTCCTTTTCCCTTTCCTTTTCTTCCTTATCCTTTCCCGTTTTTTCAAGACGTGGTTTCTCTGTGTGGCCCTGGCTGGCCTTGAACTCAGATGTCAGTTTTTGCCTCCCTTCTGGGATTAAAGGCATGTACCACCACCCAGCTTATGAGGAGTAACTAATGCCAATTGCTATAATAAACAGTCCCCAAATTTTAGTGGTTTAACAAGATAAAAACTTTTTATGTCACAGTGCAGTGTGAATTAGAGAGCCCTCTTTTAAGCAGTGCCTAGAGTTGGTGTCTCTTCTTCCTCCTCACCCCACTCTGGAAGCCTCTTGAAGGTGTTTTGTTAAGACCTGTGAACCCTGCCTGTGCTTTCCATGTTCTAGGTTCATGAGAAGGATGTGATCGGAATTGCACACCACCCGCACCAGAACTTGATTGCCACCTACAGTGAAGATGGACTCCTGAAGCTCTGGAAACCCTAAGTTGGCCTTTCCAGTGCAGCCAAGGAGCATGTACTTAAGTGAGGGAGGGCATGTTCATGTGTCACTTTCACTTTTCCATGTCTGCATCCTAGCATAAAACTTGTAAATAAGTCAGTATGACATATTCAGTAGCTTCAGGTTCTTTTAAAAAAGATTTTAATAAACTTAAACCTTTCTTTACCATAAGTGCTCACAAAGGGGGAGGGAGAGTCACTATCCTTGATCCTCAAGTCTGGTAGTGAGTGTAAAACAGACTATGAAAAGGTTTTAATTAGCATTTCAAATGAAGTTTTTCTTCTAGAAATATCAGTATTTCAGATCTTTGGTAGAAGATTAATGAAAACATTAGTGACTACCCCAGTTAGAAGCAGATAAACTAGTGATGCCTTTAAGATGCTTTAGATGGTAACTGTTTCTTAAACAGAATTTTCATAAAATTATGTCTCAGTCAGACAATACATTTGCTTATGAAGGGAGACATGAAAAAGTTTTCGTTCTCTTGTCACCCTTCTCATTCTGAGCTCTGCTTTTTATGTTCCGTCCTACTCCTGTATTCCACTTGGAACAAGTTACAGGGTTTATGGGATTTGATGTTTGGGCACTTCTCTTTTCTATGTAGAGGGTGATTTAATACTGAAAATGTACTGTTGTGAAGAAAAACTAGAAAAGGACTTGAGATTTAAGTCTCTTATGTATATACTTTGCAGTGAACTGAAAACTGTTGTCAACAAAATCCTTGAAAATGGGTTCCACATTGATGTCCTTCACATTTAAAAAAAAATTTGTAAAGATTATTTTATGCATGTGAGTACACTGTCACTGTCTTCAGACACACCAGAAGAGGGCATTAGATCCCATTACAGATGGTTGTGATTGCTGGGATTTGAACTTGGGACCTTTGGGAGAGCCGTCAGTGCTCCTAATCACTTGATCACTGAGCCATCTTTCCAGCCTTCTCCTAGACTTTTTATTGAGAAAGTCATTACCACATTTTACATTTAGGGCTGGGGGCTGTAGCTCTCTCTCAATTGCATGCATGCATGCTTTGGTTTGATTGGCAGTTGGGAGGTGGAGGCAGGACTAAAATTTCAAGGTAGCTCTATAGAAAGTTCAAGGCCAGCCTGGTCTACAAATAAGGACAGCCAGGCTGTTAACGGAAAAACTGGTCTTGAAACACCAAGAGGAGAAAAAAAAGTTTAAGATTAATCTGGGCTGTATAGGGAGACCTTGTCTGCCCCTAAGAGTCAAGAGTTTGCCAAGCTAGGCATATGCCTATAATTGCAGCACCTGCAAAATTGAGGCAGTTTTGAGACCAGCTAGGGCTGCATTTAAGATCTTGTCTCAAAACAACTATAATGTGGTAAGCTATGTATGGGACAAACTAGTAGTATTTTTAGTGGCTGGTATTATAGGTATGTACCACCATACTTGGTCCTTCAGCAGTATATGGAAGGAACCTGTGAGACTGACCTTTCTTAAGCCCCACATAGCCAGCATCCTCAAGCTGGAGACCCTTCCTGAGTAGCCCTCCTGGGCTAAGGCAGCATTGAAACTGATGCCTATCCCTGGCACCCACTCCCCATTGAGGGTGTCAAGAACCTTATGTGTGGATGTAGAGGATGGGACCTTGTACAGGCTGGTAACACCTAGTGGTGCAAGTTTTTAATTTGGCAGCCCCCATAGCCAAAGGTGTTAAGGGCCCTGTAATAGAGACTAATGGAAGCTCAGTGTCTGCAACTTCCTTATAGAGTTCTGTCAGTAGTGTTAAAATGTCCTGTCCCCTACTTTGTTGACAATCATGAAATGTTTCAGGGTGATATTTTTCCATTGCTAGTTTTTGAATCATGCAGTCAGCTTTCTTCTTGGTTCAAAGCTGACCAAATTAATGAATAGTAAGCAGCTAGATTCCAGTCTCATGATTTACTCACCAAGTAATTTGAGACATTTTCAGATCTCACCCCAGACCTACACAAACTACTGAGACCCATTCAGCAAGCATATACAGGATTTTATGTTGTCTTTAAATTTTTTACTCTTCCCTAAGGTCTCACCCTAAATGCTAAAGCTGTATAACATGCTAATCTCTTATATCTGAAAAGTTTAATAGTATGTTGAAGGTGACATACATCTTCCTGGTTTAAAACATTAAACAGCAAACCAGAAGTGATGCATGCCTTTAATCGCGTGGGAAGCAAATCTGAGTTCCAGGTAAGCCTAGGGGGTACCTTGTCTTGACACACACAACAACAACAAAAACCCCATTACATTTAACCAGGGTTATAAATGGTTATGCTTTTACCAGCTCAGGCAACTGTCTGGCCCAACAGGTTTTTTTTAGTGCTAAAATCCAAGGTTTCTAAAATTGAAACACTATCACCAATAATACTGCTTGGCAGCATAGACTGACTTTGGCCCAATACAAATCCAATGGCTTACCTTTCCCTCAGCCTCCTAAAATGTTGGAACTACAGGCATGTACCACTATGATACAGGTGATGTATATTTATTCCTGCTGTTAGATCATCTTCATATTTAAGGCTACTGCATACAACCTAGTTGAACCTAATCCCAATAGGATGAGACCTGATCAGTTTCTCAGAGACCTGGCTACTTTCCTGAAGAGATGGGTTCAGTTCCCAGCACCAACATTGCAGCTCACAACTAAAACTTGTATCTGACACTCACACACCAAAGCACATTGAAATAAAACCATTCCTAAGCAGTTCCATTCACAGCTTAAAATGAAAACCAATGACATACTGAAGGCTCGGGAACCCTTTTGTATGCCAAATACAAGCTTCCTGTTTCTGTCTCTGGCTCTCATTGTAGAGATGGGACCTGCTTGGAACTGAACCTGGGTCCTCTCAGTACTAACCACTGAACCATGGTATTTTGCTAACTCAAACGTTCTCCCCATGAAGAAAACTTCAGTCTACTTTCAGATTAGAAATGCTTTTGAATTCCTGACTGAAAAGATGTGGCAGACCCAGGTAAAGACTGTATTGACATGAAGTTCACATAGTCTCATCCAGGTTGGTTGTAGTTCCCTTTTCTGACTTGGGCCTTTACTCCTTACCCATATATATTAATAAGCATTTGCATATTTCAGGAACATAGAAATAACAATATCATAAAAGCCCATAATGCTTTGATGAACTAAGAACAAAAGGCCTGCAGTGAGACACTGAAAACACTTTGTATTCAGTATATTAGACAATCATACATTTCAGTAACTGCTTAAATTCTGATGTTCAGATTTAAGCATGTAAGCATGTGACTTCAAAACATACAACAAATCTATTCATAATTTGCTATACTACCAACATTAAATTGCAGTTACGTTGGAGCCTAAGTTGAATAGAAAGCCTGTAACAGACCTAAGAAACACCTTTCCTGGATTACACATGCAAATCACCTCTCCACATACAGATCTCATCACTTTAATTTGTAAGTTACTTGGGCTTTGGAACACTACACCCAAGCAGGGGCTTATCATGGTTTGAGAAGGGGAAAAAGGTGAGGTTTTTTTGTATATATGTATATATGTAATTTAAAATGGCACAGCAGAAGGGTATGCAATCTAGAAGAGCAAGCCCTTAAGCAGTAGCTTATGATAAACTTCTTTAGGAATGTATCATTTCTATCACTAATAACACAGGCGAAATGTATTATGCCACCGTCTAGTAATGGCTGAGGCAATACAATGCAAAGGCATCACAATTAGTTCACTTCATACAACTAGACAAACCAACATGTAACTAATTGTTTTCTTTTGATTACCAGTTAAATACAGAATTTTATCCCATATCTTAACAATGAAGGGTCATACAACACATACCTAGCACAGCTATTATCAGTTACAGAAGATATGGCCTAACAGATGCTAGGAACTTTTTAAACTAGTTTTTACAAGCATTCATTTTCATCTTGAACATTGAAGTCATCATACATACAGGGCAAAGTCAGAGCTTTTATTTGTGTTTATTCTTCATTTAACTTTTAAAACACTACTATAGTTGAATATTAAAACAAAAACAATAGCCAAGTAGTGAGCATATTATGATTACAGTCCTTCCCACATTCACTACTGCATACAGAATGTCATGTATGAGTGACTGGCCCATTAAGAGGTCTGACACTGAACGCCACCTCTGGGGTGATGTTCATCATCCTCATATGCTTCTCCATTATAATGACGCCGTCTTTCCTGATTTGGATCAAAGTCCACCAGTTCTACCTGATCCATTTCATCAGTCTCTTCTACTTCCTTCCTCTCAGGAAGGAGTTTTTCCAGCAAAGACAGTTTATCAGGAGAGAGAAAGCCATTTTCAGGAAAGTTTACCTGTAAAAAAGAAATTAAATTCGAGATATACTGAAATTATTTTTCCCCAGAAAACCACATAATTACCCATTTCTTTACCTTGCGAATATGGCTTAGAACCCCCTGGAACTCATTAGCCAAAGATGACTTTTTTTTTTTCTTTTTTTTTTCTATTTTGAGACAGGATTTTTCTGTGTAGCTCTGACTTGCTCTGTAGACTAGGCTGGCCTCAAACTCAAGAGATCCAAGTACTCCAAGTGCCTCCCAAGCACTGAGATTAAAGGTGTGGGCCACCATTGCCTAGCCAAATGATTTATTCTTTACCTCCACTCCCTAGTCTACCTTTCAAGTGCAAGCACTACACCTAGGCTAGGTGCTAACAAAAATGAACTGTCATAGTACATTTGGTGTTCCACTTTAACTGGATAAAGGGAGATTTTAAATGCATTTGCTTGGTCTGTGTTAGATTTTTAATAAGATAACCATTCTCAATGTTCTTGAGGGTTACAGCTTACCTTAAACTCAATGATTAGACGTCCCTTTTCATATGGCCGACGATATATTGGCATACCTTCATTCAGCACACATTTTATATCCCCATGCTTGACAATCTGACCTAAAGACATTGAAGCCAAATTCTTTCTTAGGTATGGTCTCATTTGTATAAGGCAAAGAAAAAAAGTAAAACAGAAAACCCCTGAGTTTTGGTCCAATAGCCCTGTTGCCTTCATTTATGGCTTTCCCAAGAGGTAACCAATATTCACCCAAGGCCCTATAACTTCATCTCAGCTCTAAGGATATAGAACCAAGGAAGGAAATCAAGACACTTTCCTCAACACCTACTATTACTTTTTAGTTATCAGAAGAAAATTGCAAGGCAGGGAAACAGGTTCATTTAGTTGTCATACCTGGATGAGAGGTGATGACTATGGTTCGGTTGTCAAGTGTAGATATTGGCTTTTGGAAGCCGCACAATGCTTCAACCAGCTGTATGTCCATACACATGAAAAGGTCTTCTCCTCGCCTACAGCGATACAAACAAGGCACAGTGACAGCTTTCAAATGATTATGCACATACCACAACAGGCAAACTTTTCTTTCACTACTCTGAAAACCAAACTACTAAATGCTGAGATTTACAAATCCAGTTTCTTCAGAGGGGAGGGGAAAAAAAAACACAAATAAAATACAAATTGGGGTTAAAGGAAGCCAAACACATTTGTGATATAGGAATCAGTGTAAATCAAAACCAACTTGGGCTAGATCTTCAATTATTTAGACCAATTATGAACATTCGAATTTTGATATGTATTTAGTATGGTGCCTAGTATAGCATTTTGTTTTTTGAGATAGGGTTTCTTTAGATCCAACCTGCCTGTCTCTCAAGGGCTAGGATTAAATGTGTGCCACCACTGCCTGGCTCATTTTTTAAATAGTTAACATTACCTCACATTTATAGTTTTCCAACACAGAATAAACACCTGTGAAATATCTTTCCTTCCACACACTGCCCCCCCATCCCCCAACCTACCTTCATGTCCAGTTTGGAAATTGCTGTTTCAAGACATATATTTAACAGTCCCAAATTTTAGTTTTACTAAGATAGTTTGGATATTTACAAAAAAATCTAGTCAACAATTTACCTGTAAGACCAAAAAGAAAGAAAGAGAGAGAGAGAGAGAGAGAGAGAGAGAGAGAGAGAGAGGAAGGGAGGGAGGAAGGAAGGGGGGGAGGAAAAACAAAAAACCATAAACACATTCTTGCCGGCAGTGGTGGCACACGCCTTTAATCCCAGCACTCGGGAGGCAGAGGCAGGTGGATTTCTGAGTTCGAGGCCAGCCTGGTCTACAGAGTGAGTTCCAGGACAGCCAGAGCTACACAGAGAAGCCCTGTCTCAAAAAACCAAAACCCAAAAAAAAAAAAAATTTCTTGATTCTATTTCCAGCCATTTACAAGTGAAACGGCTAACGAGCTTTTATAGAACACACTGCAGTTTGTTATAAATATCTGTTCTAAGACTGAAGAAAGAGCTCACTCATTCAAACTAAAATTCAACCAAATTAGTCAGTTTGGAAGTGATTAAGTCTTTACCTTGTAAAAACAGCATGGTCCTTCTGATCTAACACAATGATAATATCTCCTGGCTCCAGTCCTGGTTCTTGGTCTCCTTCACCGTGGAATGTTATCTTCTGACCATCTTTCATGCCTAAATGCAGATCAAGCTTGTACTTTTACTGGTATCAGAGGCCAGATAGTAAGGATCATAAAATCCACTAAAATACAGAAGTGGTCTGTAGATGCAGAATTCAGCGGTACAGCATTATGCCAAGGCATTGGGCCCAATCCTCAGTATCATTACTTCAAAATGTCCTGACCTCAGCATGTATGTCTTCCAGGACGTACATGTCTTTGTGGACTGGGGGAGGGGGGGTGTAGGATTATTTAATCCAGTCTAGTTTGGTGCTGAAGCAAGCTATAACACAGATGATACAACTTTCTACAGAATCAGGCTTAAATCTCTGAAATACTACCTACTCACTCAACTTTCCCACAGACTTATTTCATTCAAGCAGCTGGGGATTAAAAATACCCATGTTAGAAGCAAATTTGACAACTGGCAAACACTAGAACCACTTAACTATTCTGATTGTATAATAATCTGTAATCACTACCATTAAGCTACAGTGCCAATTAACTTTTTTTTTTTTCTGTTGCACCAGCAGTATTCCTAGTAAGAAAACTATAGATTTTAAAATCCGTAATTCTTCCCTTGGAAACTTCCTTTACTTTCTGCTCATCTTCTCTGTATCTGTTATTCTGTTTAAAAAATAAAAAATAAAAACTCAAAATCTTGTGCTACAGGTAAATTACCCAGTACATGCCAAGACCCTGGGTTTGGTTTCTGCTAGCCTGGACTGATTTATAAAAAAAAAAAAAAAAAAAAAAAAAAATGGTGAAGACCTTTAGCCTTTAATTCCAGCACTCAGGAGGAAAGGCAGACCTCTGAGTTCAAGGTCAGCCAGTCTCAACCCATCCCCTTCCCCACTTCAAAAATGTTTACTACTGGATACTGTCTTAGCACATGTGGCCCATATAGAAAACACTTGAATATTTTCCAACAAAGCAAATGTTTTTTTTTTTTTTAAAGGTTATGTTACTGAGATTCTTACTGGCTTCTAATACTAGCTTACAACTTTTAGTTTAATAAAGATTTAACTGTGTGCGCGTGCACTCTATCGTGTACGCGCTATAACCACCTGTTCAAATGTCCTTCTGTTTCACTGAACAAGCCCCAGTGACACAGACATTAATAGGTGTTATCCACTGAGCCCAGGGCCTAAGTTTGGAGGACAGGCTTATAATCACAGTACTAGGGAGGCAGAAGCAGTTTGGGTTATACACTGAAACCCTGTTGAAAAATGTTAACTTAAAACAAAAAGCAACACCCCCACCCTCCTCCTCTGGGTTTTTCAAGACAGGGTTTCTCTGTATAGCCCTGGCTGTCTTGGAACTCCCTCTGTAGACCAGTCTGACTTTAAACTTTAAACTCACAGATCTGCCTGCCTCTGCCTCCCAAGCACTGAAATTAAAGGTGTGCACCACCACTGCTAGACTTGCTATGCTATACTACTTCACTTCTGTAATCCCATCACCTAGGAGGTAGAAGCAGGAGGACCAGGAGTTCATGACAACTTTTATCTGCAGAAGTCCCACCCTATCTCAAACAAGCAAGTTTTCTGGTCAAAAAGGACAGGGCTTGAGGTTAGCCTTGACAATACAGAAAAAAGAAAACAACCCCCATATCTCAATAAAAAAAAAAAGAAAAAAAGTTTTTAAAATATAAATAAAAAAAGGAAAAAATTATAAATGACATGTTCATTAGGCCACACCCCCACTTGAAGAATTACTGGCAGTTGATGTTATTGGCAGGGAGTCTTAATCCTATAGCCTCTATTAAATTGTACATGTTCCAGCAAGTAATCCTCATTTATATAAGCAATCCTAGTTTATCACAAACACCTCTACCACAAAATGATAAATCTGAAAAGAATTTAAAAGGAAGTGGCACAAAAGGTAAAAAAAGGGTGAAAAAAAACCAATCACCAAAATAGATTACACACTATGAATGAAATTGTCAGAATAAAAAACATGATTTAGACTAGAGTGGATCAGTACTCACCTTTATCAATATGAACTTCTAAAATCTTCTTCTCTCGAACTATCTTTCTTCCATTGCAGCTTTTACATCTGTCTTTAGGACTGATGCGTTCTCCATGACCCTGGCACTCCATGCACACGGACTGAATTTGCTGAACCATTCCTGGTCCAATCTGATGAATCCTTATCTGCATGCCCGTCCCCCGGCAGTTGGGACAGCACTCTACTGCTCCTTTCTTACCACCTCGGCCTAGACAGTTTTAAAAGAAACTTATACATTAACTTAGTAGTAATTAAGAGTCTAACTCCTTAGTATTTAAGGCCTTATGGATTGATAATCCTAAAATGTACAATTCAGATAAATATTCTTTGAAAGTTTGAGAGAAAAAGCAAACAAGGTAGGCAAGCTATGAATCTCAGCAGTTGCTAAAAAGAGGGTGAGAAGCCTATCGTTTGAGTTACGATTTAAACAAGACACAGAGTCAGCAAAAGGAGATGAGTGTGTTGGGGAGCCAGGTGAAGGAAGGTGTGTCTTCAGATATGAAAATGCTCAAAGACATCAGAGCATGCACTCTGAGGATTTTTGGCACAGACAGGGGTGGGGAGAAGAGGAGATATAAGGGAAGGGTCAGGCCTAGTAGAAAACTGGCTCACTAATTAAAAGATTAAGATTGGCTGCTTTTCCAGAGGGGCTGGGGTTGAACCCCAGCACCCACATGGTGGCTCACAACCCTTCTCTTTAACTCTAGTTCCAGGGGGATCTGATATCCTCTTCTGGCTTCCACAGGTACAGCATGCAGCAGTAGAGAAACAAAGGAAAGCAAAACAAGGGACAGGCATGTGTGTGGTGGTGGAGTGTTAAAGTCTTTTTAGTCAGCTTAAAGTAGGCAGTCCTTATGGTAAGATTGCTGAATTTCACTTTCAGAACACTTTAAGGGAGCAGTGAGATAGACACTAACTCCAAGACAGCCTGTACCACAATCTTACATTATGTGTTCCCACAGCTGAGTTTCTCTTTATAGAGATAAGGTTTTGCTGACCTCATATTGAGATCTAACATGGACTACTACACCTGGGAACAGGACCATCCTTTAAAAAAAAAAGTAGCCAAAATAAGTATATACCCTGTACATTCAACACCAGGAGGCACTCAGAAATTGGAGACAGGAGTTTTAGTTAAGAGGCCAGCCTAGATGAAACTGGTCTTACCAACCAACCAACCAACCACAAACAACAACAACAACAACAAAAAACAACCAACAATAACAGGAAAAAAAAAAAAAGAAAAGAAAAACAAAACTTAACCAACTTTCAAAAAGATATTAATTTGGTGCCACTGAGACAGATCAGTTTGAAAAACATTTGCCACCAAGTCTGACAACCCCAGTTTGATTTTTAATGAATGCATGGTTGAAGGAAAAAACAAAACAAAACCCTAGTTACTACAAGTTGTTTTCTGACCTCCCGCACAAGCAAATACAACATGCATATAAATGTATGAAGTGTTGGTTTTTTTTAAATAGTTACTTAGGATCTACACAGGATTGGGCCCATCAACATCTTGTCATAAAGAGAGGGGCTGATGACAAGGTCTCATCCCTGAAGAGACATTTTCTTCTACATGTAGCCAATGATTGTGGTGCCTGTCCTTTTGGGAACAATCCCTCACCCACAGTCTTGTAAGCAACTCTAATGGGACTCAATGGGCCATCAAACCACAGGTGTACAAAGGAATAATAAGGAAGCAGAGTTGGAGAAGAGAGCAATGATGAAAATTATATTCAAACATGAAAATGTCACAGCAAAGCTATTACATTTCTCTTAGAATATCCAGCTGTTTTTTTAGCACAGCATTCTAATTTTATCAATCAAGGAAGTTAAACATGGGGACCTGGTGTAATCCCCGTGCTCAGAAAGTTGAGAAGATGTAAGGCCAGCTTACATTTACAAAGACCTATTCTCAAAAACCATCATCAACCTAACTAACAACCACCCAACAGTTAAAACCCCTTACCTTCACATTTGTCACAAATCACATTCTTTTGCAGAGCCAGTTTTCTTGTTGCACCATTATATAAATCTTCTAAGGTCACTGAGAGCTGATGAACAACATTTTTACCTAGAATAAAACACTGCTCATTAAATACCCATCCGTAATGTTTCTTTGGTGAAAGCACTATAAAAATAGCAAGGGATAATGGAAGACCAGCCTCACGCTATATATCTTTTCGAGCTATACTCATAAACAACATTCATCCAATCACCTAGTTCTCAAACTAATCATAGACGGAAGGGATTATGTGAGCGGTTCACCTGCCTAAGAATAAAGAGCCCTCCAGCAACTGGGGGCTGGAGAGATGGCTCAGTGGTTAAGAGGTCTAGAGTTCAATTCCCAGCAACCACATGGTGGCTCACAACCATCTGTAATGGGATCTGATGCCCTCTTCTAGTGTGACTGAAGACAACTGCAGTACACTCATATAAACAACAAATAAATCTAAAGAAAGAAAGAAAGAAAGAAAGAAAGAAAGAAAGAAAGAAAGGAAGGAAGGAAGGTAGGTAACCAGCAATTAAAATACTACCCTTAAAAAGTCACTCAGTGTTCGGGCACATTTCACAATGCAAAGCATGTATCCCTTTGAAGGTTTTACTTATTTGGCATTATTAAGCAACATGGCTAGTTACTTAATCCAAATATTCTTTAGCACAGTAAATTCTTTCTAATCAAGATTGGCCAGCGAAGCCAATATTGAGACACCACTGAAATAGCAATTTCTACTTCTGTTTCAATAGTTTTACTGCTAGGCTAGCACTGGTATATTTCCCTGGCCTTTTGCTATAATATTGTCCAACATAACTTTCTATAATGATGGACACTTTTTATATGTACAATACTCTAAATCACCAGTCACAATTACTAGATACAATTTTAAGTGTGGTGGCTACTACAGCCGGAGAGAATTTTTTTCCCTCTAAATTAATTTCAACTTAAAGACCCACATCTGGCTAGTGACAAAAGATTGCCACATATTATTAACTACAACAGGAAGTAGGGTGGTTGAGATCACATAAGGACAAACCAGGCTACAGAAATGAAGTCACCTGTCATCAGTTAATAAGTTCCTAGCTAGCGATCCTTCCATTAGGACTTTATCCACCATCAGCAGCATTGCCTGATTACTAAATAAAGTTCCAATCCTTTCTGAGTATCATATGAAGAAAAATTTACTCTTTATGAGGTGTTAAAGTGTCACTACATCCTGCTTCACTGTTTTTATTATCATAAAAAGAACATGTAAGCAAGTAGGTTCTCACAGGTTGAAAGAGCTTTATACCAAGTACAAGGAAGGAAAATAAAGCTTCTGGAAACTGACCAAGTACATTTTCCAAAGCAGCAACAGTTAACAAAAACCCCTCAAACTGATCTAAGCCAAAAAGATTAGTCGTAACTTTTCTGTAGCTCATACACCACCTTATGGTCGAGCAGGTTGATTGGAATTATAGGTTTTCATTTTATTTGTGTGTGTGCACGTTTATGTGAAAACCAAGAGGCCAGAAGAGGTTGTCTGGTCCCCTGGAGTTTCTGGCAGTAGTGAGCCAGCTAGCTAATGTGTGTGTTGGGAAACAAAATCTGGATCTTCTGAAAGGAATGGCAAATGTTCTTAACCACTGAGAAACTTCTAAGGCCACAGGAAAATTCTTATAAAAACACAGCAAACAGTTTTTCAAGTCTTCTTAAACCTTTAAAAGGGCAAAGTAAAATTTAATGACCTGCTTATTTGTTCTAGAACTGTGCCTACCCATTTAGTTTGTATTAACTATATTGAGAACAAAGTGCTATTTTAACCTGCAATACATATACAACTTCTTTTGGTCAAACATTAAATGTATTTAAGTTGAGCTAGTAAAGCTGGAGCAACAGTAAACAGGCGGCAGGCTATCTGGAGACAAATTGCTGTTTTCAGTCTTTGGTTGACAAAGTTTCTCAACTGCAACACATTTTTAACAGAAAAAGGTCACTGCTCATACCACTGGGTTCTAAGAGAAGGTGATATTTATCCAAGATAGGAAAGGGCTTAGAAACCTAAGTTATTACTGTTACTCCCTACTGTTTGAGAATCTATGGTTATACCTGCTTTTTGGCTTAGCTATTTTTTTTTTGATTTCATAAAATCTCAATTATAAATGACAACAAAGTCAGAGACAATTCATGGACAGAGTGTAACATCATACCAACATGTAAACAAGCATTTAAATAAATTCTCAAATCTTTCTTTCATCAGCAGCTACTTTATTTTGCTGCAGGCAAGCTAGATTTTTCTTACCTCTCCTTTCTCTTTGCATTCTTCCTCCTCCTCCAAAGAACATATCAAAGATATCCATGGGCGAGCCAAAACCACCACCTGCTCCGCCCTCTTTAATCGCCTGCTCGCCTCCTTTATCATATAATTCCCTTTTTTTGGAATCAGCAAGAACTTCATAAGCTTGAGAAATCTGTTTAAACTGTTTCAGAAAAGGATATTCCATTAGAAACAACTGTTACAAGGCACAGCTACTGTATAGACTCTCAGGCACTAACTAGCAGAAAGATATACACATGGCAACACTGCTGAGCTGTGCACCTACCTTTTCTCCTTCATTTGGATTCTTATCAGGGTGGTACTTCAAGGCCAATTTTCTATATGCCTTTTTCAATTCTTCCTGGGTGGCATTGGGTTTGACCCCCAAAACATCATAGTAAGTGGTTTCTTTTACCATTTTTTACAGCCTGAAATCAGAAAATGGTAATTTTAAACCAGCTTTACACTTTTGTACAAAAGATCCATCTGCTTCTGCCTCCTGAGCGCTGGAATCAAAGGTGTGTCTCATGACTAGCTTTTAACTGGTAGTCTTTCACTACCAGAACTAAAGCAATCTGTTTTTTTTTTTTTTCTTTTTTCTTTTTGTTTTTCGAGACAGGGTTTCTCTGTGTAGCCCTGGCTGTCCTGGAACTCACTCTGTAGACCAGGCTGGCCTCGAACTCAGAAATCCACCTGCCTCTGCCTCCCAAGTGCTGGGATTAAAGGATTAAAGGTGTGAGCCACCACCGCCCGGCTTGCAATCTGTCCTTTTGCCTTTATCTCATATTAATATAGCCTTCCCTAAAGGTCTCAAAAGGTAAAAATTCCCGATAGGATAGAATTTACAGCTGTAAATTCTAACAGAATAAATAGAAATTTCAGGGAATTCGAAGGAAAGCTTGTCTAGCAGCTGGTTCCTACTCTACTGCACTAACACATGAATTATTGGGCTTCCTCCGGTTTCCTTTCCCCAGAGGTTTTGCTAACAACCCAAAGCAGCACTGATAGGTTCCGACCACTGGTTAGTACATTACCACTGCCTTTGTACATCTGATAAAAGCCATACACTCGCCGGAAAGAGACACTGGACACCCGGGGGTGGAGGAGTGGCTTATGAGACCAGCTCCAGGGAGCAGGTGCCCCGACGCCATCCTGCTCCTGCTCGCCCGTAGCTTACCCACTCTGGACCCTCAGGCCTGCGAAGCTGACTCGCCCTCTGGGTTTCCCCGGCACCTGGCGCCGACCGTTAAGGTTTCCTTCCTTTCTCCCTCCCACCCTGATCGAAAAGGCGGAGGGGGAAGGCCGGACCTCAACAAAGAGAGGGAGGAGAGCCAGGAGAAGCGCAAGCCGCAGCCTCCGCCCGGCTCCTCCCGCAGCCCCTCACCCCTGCTTCGCTCCGCGCGTGCGCAGCGCAGCGCAGCCCACCCAGCCCGGGCGGCGGAGCGCGGGGTTGCGCACCGAGAAGTCTGAGGCGGGAGGCGAATCGGCTTGGGCCTTGGGCCGCCTCGTGGCGTGCGGGCGGGCAGGGCGCCGGGCATTCCCGGCAGCCTTCCGAAGACCGAGCCCGGCTCAGGGAACCCGCAGTCCCCGCCCACGCGGGACCAACCGCCTCCGGCTGCGGCTCCCCCGGCTGCCTGGTGTCCCGGCCGCACGCCGCGACCGAGGGAGGCCCAAGGGCCGAGACTCACCAGTGAGTGGGCCGGCGCCGGAGAGCGGAAAGAGGAGCGTAGCACAGCGCAGCTCGGCCAGACGCAGCTCCTCCACCACCCACCGAGCGTTCTGGAAAGTTCCGCCCGGCCCGCCGCAGCCGACCTCTTTTGTAGCCGAGCCCCGGCGCGTCACTTGCCGGAAGTCCCGCCCCTCGCCGCTGCCACCGCCCCTCGGTTACCTGGGCAACGGCGCGGGGGCGGGGAGTGGCTGTGCCCAAGGGCCTTGTGGGGGTGGACTCAAGCCCGGGTTCCCGAGCCTCGTAGAATCTTCTAGAGGCTTATTCTTTTTGCGAAGTACCAGAGTGCGGAAGTCTTGAGGTGGAGAGGTCATGTCCCAGAGCCGTAAGCGCCGTAAGCCGGGGACGAGTGTTTTAAGCGCTGTGCTGTAGAGGATCTGTGAAACCCAGCCCTAGGAGTCTAATTTTCTGCAGCTCTTTAGCTCTGAGCCTTGCGGGCAAGAAATGCTGAGCAAGGCAGGCCTTGTCCCTAGACCAGCCTTGCAGGCTTTGGATCCCGTGGTTTCATCCAAGCGCACTTCTGTCAGAGCTTTTTGGACGAGCCCAAGCTTCAGATCCTTCAGGCTCTGACGGCTTGGGCAGAAGGAACCTGGGACTGCATCAAACGGGGAAACATTTAGAATGCCTCATGCAAACTGAGGGCCATGGACCCTTTAGTCAGTCTTCCACCCAGTGTGGCTGCAGAGTAGCAGCAAAACCCGGAATTGATTGCTTTAGCTTATTGTTTTAATTTTCTCACCATTTCTATTTCCAGTTAGTGAATCAAAATCTATAGTTGGCAAAGTTGAATCTTAAGCTTTCAACGGACATAGTGAATGTTTTTCTTATTCAGTCTAACACTATAGACATGTCAAAGAAGTGGAGGTGCAAGCTTGAAAAAGAGTTCACGTATTTTATAAAGATTTATTTTCAATCGTGTGTGTGTGTGTGCGCGCGCGCGCGCGCCCAAGGAAGCCAGAGGCATGGGATCTATGAATTTGACTATTCCAGATAATTTAGAATCACATATTTTATTATTTGGTTTTCTTGTTTGACTTTATAAATTTTTTTTTTTTTTACTGTTTGTGTCTGAGTGTTCTGTCTACATGTGTGTCTATGCACCCCATGTACGCCTAGTTCCTGTGGAGGTTGGAATAGTGAGTTGGCTCCCTGTAATTGGAGGTACAGGGAATTGTGAGTCAAACGTGGGTGCTAGGAATTGAACCTGGGGCCTCTGCAAAAGCAGCCAGTGCTTTAAACTGATAAGCCACCTCTCTACCCTACTTATCCTTGTTTTTGAGACAAAGGTCTTGTCACATATAGCCCAGACTGGCCCGGTACTCTATAGCCAAAGCTGGCTTCAAACTCTGTACTCTCCAGCTTCTGAGCAGTTAGTTGTGAAGAGTAATACATGTTCATAACCATGGGGCCTCCTGCTTAGACTTTTGTTGGAAGTTGAACAAGCCAAAAAAATCATAAGAGAAATCACAAAATACAGGTCAGCACTTGAACAAGAAGCAGCTGAGCACGCTTCCTAATGGAAGTCTACCGTGTGGAGTGAGAAGCTTTATATGTTCGTTTTACTGTGGGTGTCTGGGCTTGTGGACCATTGTAGTTCTCTTTTACCTCCACACAGGTAACTCGGGCCTTCAGTGCTTTACCAGCTGAGCAGTTAAGGAGATCACAGGTAATTTGATGTAGCCAGAGCAAAGGGAGCTATAAAGGCTGTCTCCAAACCTACCCAAAGACATCTTTAGCTCTTGGTCTTAAAAAGCTAAGGATTTTGGGATTTCTACCTTGTGCTGTTCTGACTCTCCGTTACTGCTTTCGCTAAACTGTTTCAGTCCCTAAAGCTACGCCACTTCCCTTACAAACTTTTGATTATGTGCTGTGGCTTTGGCAGAGAAACGTCTGGTTTTTTTCATCTTATGTGTTACCCTCTCAGATATCACATCTAGCAATAGGTTATGCCTTTAAAGCAGGGATTCTCTACCTTCCTAATGCTGCAACCCTTTATTACAGCTCCTCATGCTGTGGTGACCCCCAACCATAAAATGATCTTCATTGCTACTTCCTAACTGTGATGTCGCCACTGCTACGAGTCGTGATGTAAATGTGTGCCAAGGGTTTGCTAAAGGGATCAAGACTCACAGGTTTGAGAACTGCTACTTAAAGAAGTTTTGAGTAAAATATCTAACATGCCAGGCATACTCTAGGCCTTGTCAATACAAAACTCTTGTAAGCCATGGCCCCTACCCTCAAGGAACTTACCTTGTAATGAGATTAAAAAAACAAAAACATACAAACAAACAGGGCTAGGCTAATAAAGTCTGCCTTTATCCCAGCACTCTGAAGGCAGAGGTAGGCAGATCTCTAATATAAAGATTAGGTCATTTTACATAGCAAGTTCCAGGGCAGCTAGAGCCAAAGAATAAGACCCTGTCTCAAAACAAAACAAAACAAAACAAAAAGCCTCAAAAATTACCAGCAACTTCATACGTGATATTTTTTGCATGGAAGTGAAATCTTAGTTTGGTGGTTCACCTGAAATTTCAGAACTACGAAGCAGAACCAGGAGGCTAGTGAACTCAAGATCACTTGAGTTAGATGTGACACTGTCTTTGGAGTGGGAATATAGCTCATAGAATGAGTGCTTCTTAGCCTGTTCAAGGGCCTAAGTGTGAGTCCCCAGACTGCAAAGAAGAAGAAAGAAAACAACCTTGCATGTGATGCTTACAACAGACCATTTGTTGGGGTAAATAAATCAGCCTTGTTATTTTTGATGTGGTTTGCCTGATCCCTGTTGAATGTTTCAGCGGTTTCCAGTGTTTTATGGTTCAGTGCTGAAGATCTCCAAATACAGATTAGGTACTCATATAAACTTTATTTTTCAACTTCATATAGGCCTCATAAACTTGAGGCCTCAAACTCTCTGTGTAGTCCAAGCCAGCCTCAAAACCACGGTCCTCTTTTGTTAGATCAGAGTTGAAGTGATGTAAAGATAAAAGGGGTAAAGGGGGGGGTGGTGGATCTCAGCTCACCCGAGGCATGGGACCATTGACCCTGCATCCTTCACAGGCACAAGCTACCACTTCCACCTCTAGAGCTCTGTGTAGCACAGGTCGTCTTCAAACTTGAAGTCCTCCTGAACCAGCCTGAAAAGACCTGGGATTATAGGCCGCTACCACCACACTTGCTGCAAATACTTCTTTAGGACAAACACCTAAACCTGCCGAGCCAACAATGGGGGTGCAAATTGAAAATTATAAAGACTTTTTATGCTGATTCAAATTGCTTCCAGTGGGGTGTGTGTGGATGGGCCTTGCAAGCATGAGGGATTCTGATTGCTCTCTTGTTTTGAGAAATCTTTGTCAGCTTTACAAGTAAAAATTTAAAGTCAAATGCATCGGTTTCTACCTGTGATCGCAGCATTTGGGAGGCTCAGGTAGGAAGCTCAGGAGTTCAAAGCCAACTGAAGCTACATAGAAAGTTTGAGGCTGCTTGGGATATTTGAGACCCTGTTTGGGAGTGTATTTGAGAAATTAATATATTATTGCTTTAAAGTTTTTTTCTTTGTATGCAGTGCATGTATGCAGTGCATAGACATACATGCAGACAAAGCACACATACACCTAAAATAATAAAATAAAAAAAAATCCCATACTTCTTGTCTTACTCTGTGGCCCAGACTGGCCTTGAATTTAGGTCAGTCCTCCTGCCTCAGCCTCCCAAGTGCTAGGTAGGATTACAGGTATGAGCTGCCACACCTGGCCTTTGGCTCAGTTTCCTCTCATTGCAGATATATACATATACATAAACATATACATATACATATGCTGTCGCTCTCTTCAGACACACCAGAAGAGGACATTGGATCCCATTACAGATGCTTGTGAGCCTCTGTGTGATTGTTGAGAATTGAACTCAGGACCTCTGGAAGAGCAGTCAGTGCTCTTAATCATTGAGCCATCTCTCCAGCTCCAAAGCTATATTCTTAACTCATTCTGCCTTACAGAAGGATCCTCACGCAGCCTTGAGGTCTAGCTTGGTAGTGTACCTGCCTGTGTGAGGACAGGGTAAGAGAGACAATGTTTGCTGATACGTGTCTATAATGTTCCCAAGCAGTATTTAAGTTGCCCCCTACTCCCATCTTCTTTTCTCTTTTGCTTTTTTGGGATAGGGTCTCATATAGCCCAGGCTAGCCTCAGTCTTGAATTTGATGTGTAGTTCAGGATGACCTTGAGCTCCCAATCTTCCTGCCTCCACCTAGTTTGGAACCACGTCCATCTTCTCTTCATTTTTTTCTGGGGAGGGCACAGATGGGTAACAGGAAAGAAGGCCTTCTCCAGGCACTGTTCACAGGTTTCTCAGACACTCCAGGCTGGGGTAGATAAGCATACTGGGCATGTTCCCACCATTTCCGATGAACGCTGGGTAGTTGTAGGATGTGAGTTGAGAAGAAGTGTAGTGAGGCCCTGGACATACCCAGGGTGCAGCTCTTTGACACAGGCATTCTGTGGGAAGGTGATCTGTCTGTTGGCCTTCTGGGTCTTCCTCCTTTTCTTAAAGAGACAGTCTGAGTAATGGAAAACATTCTTTTGCACACAAAGGACTTCAAGAATGAGGTTAAGGTCTCACAGATGAAGTGCTGTACAATTTAGAAAAAGCTATAAGCATGCTTGCTCCACATCCTTTCACTCCCCAGAGTGTGGGAAATTCAGGCGTTGTATTGATTGTTGGTTCTTTAAAGGCTGTCAGGTGTGGTGTTAGAGTGAGGCTGTAGTCCTAACTACTGTGAAGGTTATGGCAGCAATATCACTGGAGCCCAGGAGTTTGAAGACAGCCTGGGCAACATGGTATCAAACAAAATACAGTATCTTTTTTTAAAGGAAAGAAAAAGTAAGCCATACTCCTGTGTACCCACGACCTCCTTTGGTTTCAAGCCACAGAGAATCCTCCTCTGTGTTTGCTTAGAAGATCTCTCTCTCTCTCTCTCTCTCTCTCTCTCCCTTCCTATCCTTCTGCCGTCCTGGCTCCACCCCTCTTTCTTCTGCTGCTAAATAAGCTTTCTACTTGCTGAGTACATGCTGCTCTGCTGCCACTGAGCTGCGCCTTAACATGGGCCTTATTTTATTTCACAGTTTATATATGGGATGAGTGATCAGTTTGGGGTATAGTTCAGGAGTAGAGAGTGCTCAGTTAGCATGCCTGGAATCCCAAGTTTAAACCCTAACTGTTGCAACAGGCTCCGCTCTACCTGGCTTGAGACAAAAGACTTAACAATGCCTGAATAGTTACTATGTTGTGGCCTGCTCCGCTCTGCCTGGCTTGGCCTTTCAAAGGCTGTGATTAAAGGCGTACCACCACTGCTCAGCTCAAACTGCCACTCCGGTCTTCGTGTCAGGGTCTAGAGAGAGAGAGAATGGGGATAAGGAGAAGAGACGCAAGGAATGGAGACAAGACAGAGGTTCTGATCAAGTCTCAAGTCTTTTATTGAAGGGAAATCTGGGGTATTTATACACTTTTGCCACGCCCCTTGTAGGCTCGTAGATATGACTTAAGCCTTGGAGGCGTGGCTAGCATGTGGATAGCTGCTTTCTAGCTGCTTTCTGCTAAAAGTCGGCTCCCAACACCTAACACCTTCAAATAAAAAAAAGAGTCAACTGTTAGAAATTATACCACTCCATTCCTAAAATCATCCAGAGCTTCTGATGAAAATTCCTATTTCTTAGCAGAAAGTATGAATCACTACTATTCGGTTGCTGCCCACAGCCACCTCCAGCTTGTGATCTGGCCACATGGTTACTGAGAGTCGTAGTGTACCCCATTGAAATATGCCCCCTTTTATTCTTTCTCATATATTACATATGGACTGAAGTTTCCCCTCCTCCTGCCCCCAGCCTTTCCCCTCCCCACCATCCCTCCTCCATAGATTCCCCCTCTTCCCTGTCCCTCCTTTAGGAAAGAGCAGGCCTCCCACGGACATCAACCAAAAAACTGCCTAACAAGCTACAACAAGACCAAACACACACCGTCACACCTAGGCTGGACAAGGAAGCCCAGTAGTGGGGAAAGGGTTCCAGAAGTAGGCAAAAGAGTTAAGGACAGCCCCTGCTCCCACTGTTAGGACTCCGACAAGAACACCGAGCCCCTTAGCTATGACATATATGTAGAGGACCTAGGTCAGATTCCTATCTACAGATTTCCTGATCTCTCAAGTTCCTGTGAGTTCCCATCAGTTGATTCTGTGGGCCACGTTCTCATGTTCTCGTGGTGTGTCCCTGATCCCTCTGGTTCCCCCAGTCCCCCCTCTTCCACCTCAGCAGGCCTTCCCTCCCCGAGCTCTACCCAATGTTTGGCTGTGGGTCTCTCATCAGTAGCTGGATGAAATCTCTCTGGCCTCTTTGATGATGATTTTGCTAGGCTCAGGCCCCAGCACACTCTGCAGGCAGGACAAATTGTATACAGGTCAAAGGTTCTGTGGCTGGGTTGGTGTCCTAATCCCTAATCTCTTCACTTGAGGACTTTCCTGGTTCAGATGATGGATGTATGACCCTTATTTTTAACCAAAATCCATATATGGCCAAAAAATATAAATAGATATAGACACCATGTAAACAGCTAAAAATACACAAAATCACAACACACGATAAGCATCTACTATGCCTAATATAAAATGGCTACATTTATCAGAAAATGGTCAAATAATATAAATGGACAATTGATAGAGGAGTCAGTAAACACGTAAGATTGGATTAGCACACTACTCAAGAAACTCAGTGGCTCACAGGATGGCTAAGTGGGCAAAGGCACTTGCCGTCAAGCTGGCGGTCACTTGAGCTTGATTTCCAGAACCCACATTTGTTGTCCTGTACCTATTAAACGCATGGTACACACACACACAGAGAGAGAGAGAGAGAGAGAGAGAGAGAGAGAGAGAGAGAGAGAGAGAGAGAAGAAGAAGAAGAAGAAGAAGAAGAAGAAGAAGAAGAAGAAGAGGAAGAAGGAGAAGAAGAAGAGGAAGAAGGGGGAGGGGAGAGGGAGAGGGGAGAGGGAGAGGGAGAGGGAGAGGGAGGGGGAGAGGGAGAGGGAGAGGGAGAGGGAGAGGGAGAGGGAGAGGGAGAGGGAGAGGGAGAGAGAGAGAGACAGACAGAAGAGAAACTCAAGTCCTGAGAAACTCAAGTCCTGAATGTGGTGGTGTCAGTAGGTCAAGGACAGGGGAATCCTGAGTTCATGGCTAGCCTGGGTTATATCACAAGAGCCTATCTCAAACAGAAAACAGGTTGGGGAGATGGTTCATTGGGGAGATAACTTATTCTGCATACACAAGGACTAGAGTTCAAATCCCCAGTACCCACATAAAATCTGGATGTGAGTTATTACATGCTTTTAATCCCATTGCTGGGTGCGGATGGAGGAAGTGTTGTTGAACAGAGGCAGGCAGACATCTCTGAGTTCCAGGTTATCTGGGGCTACTTAGTGAGACCCTGCCCCCCAAACTAAAGAAAAATCTGGGTTTAGCAGTTTGTGTCTGAAATCCTAGCATTGTAGAGGCAGAGACAGGTGGATCCTAGGTTAGTCACTGGACAGCTAGTCTAGTCAAATCAGGATCTAGTCTAGTCTCCATGATAGGTCTTGTTTCAAAAGCTGAAGTGCAGAGCCACAGAGGATGACACCCAAGCATCTGCTTCTGGCTTTCCTGGGGTACCCACAGATAATCACCCTCATTCACACATGTCCTAGTTACTTTGTTGTCAACTTGACACACCTGGGAAAAGGGACCATGTAGGAAAGAAGTGCCTCGATCAGACTGGTTTTTGTGCCTGTCTGTGGCACATTTTAAAATTGCTAATGGATGCAGGGGGGCCGGCTAAGTGTGGGCAGTGCCATCTCTACGCATGTGGGCCTGGGCTGCATAAAAAAGCTAGGTGTGCTGGTTGGTTTTTGTCACCTTGGCACAAACCCAGATGTATCTAGGAATGAACAGGGAATCTGAGTAAGTGCTTCTGTAGGACTGGCTTGCGTTCAAGTCTGGAGGGCTGTCTTGATTAATTATTGATGTGTGAGGGCCACCTCACTGTGGCTGGTCCCACCCCTGGGTATATCCTGGTGGCCCTGAATGGTTTTTAAAAAGCAGGCAGAGTAGGCTATGAAGAGCAAATCAGTTACAGGGCCCGTGTTCACAAGGAGAGGGTGGTGGGTCCCCAGAAACTACAGTTACAGATGGGTGTGAGGCACCACATGGCTGAGAGGAACTGGACCTGGTCCACTGGAAAAGCAGTCAATGTTCTTAACCACTGAGCCATATCACCAGCCCCACAGTATTGGGGATTTAATTCAGTGGTGGAGCGTTTGTCTAGCAAGCCCAAAGCTCTGAGTTTATTCTCCTGCACCCCCACCCATCCCAAAGAAGACAAGGAAAAAAATGTCTTTTGATATCCCCTGATCTGGATAATTTGAACTCATAAATTCCTTTTGTCAGTTTCTCCCCCTGTACTAGGAGTGGAACTCGCATGGCTTTGCATTTACAAAACAACCGCTCTACCACTGAGTTACATCCCTAGCTCAGAATAATTTTTTTAAACTTAGGATCTATTGTGTACAGATGTTTTGCATATATGCAAGTCTATGTACCACATGCTTGCCTGGTACTGGAGGATGCAGAGGGGCCACCTCTCCAGGCACCCTATAGTCTTTTGAGGAAGTCTTTCTATAGTCCACATTGACCTCAAGCTCAAAACCATCCCCTCCTGAGAGCTGGGACATCAGGCATATTACTCACGAGGGACTGTTTTATTTACATGCACATCTATGTAGGTAATTCACTACCACACTTTGCTATCAGGTGTCTTCTAGATTGTTTGAAATTTTTTGCCATCTAGATTCTTTTTGTGCTCATAAAATCCAGTGTGGATATGAACTGGTTTGCCTCATGATCTCCTCCAACTTAGGAAGTCAAGTGGAAAAGCATATGGCTTTGTATCATAGCTTCAGCAGACACAAACCTCAGTCACCTGGGAAGAAACTCTTAATGAGGTGCTGGATCAAATTGGCCTGTGGCTATGTCTTTGAGTCATTTTCTTGATTGCTGCTGAAGGAAGGTCCCATCCCATTGTGTGAGAGGCCATTTTAGGCAGGTAGCCCTGGGCTATAGGAAAGGTAGCTATGTAAGTGGAGCAGAGATGTCTGTGTGAGGGGTGAGGGGAGGCAGTAAGCATTCTTCTGTGGTCTCTAGTTTAGTTTCCAGGTTCCTGCCTTGAGTTCTGACTTCCTTCAGTGAGGCAAAGTAACTTGTAAGCCAAATAAACTCTTTACTCCCTCAAATCCTTTTTTTTTTTTTTTTTTTTTTGGTTTTTTCGAGACAGGGTTTCTCTGTATAGTCTTGGCTGTCCTGGAACTCACTCTGTAGACCAGGCTGGCCTCAAACTCAGAAATCCGCCTGCCTCTGCCTCCCAAGTGCCAGGATTAAAGGCGTGCGCCACCACCGACAGGCCCTCAAATCCTTTTGATTACTGTTTTGTTTATTGAGACACGATCTTACTGTATAACCCTGGCTGGTCTGCAACTTATAGAATATCTGCCTGCTTTTGTTTCCTGAGTGCTAGGATTAAAGGTGTGTGCTACCAAGCCCAGTAATGGTATTTTTTTTTTTTTTCATTTTTTATCATAGCAACAGAGAAACTGTATTAGGATACTGTGTACCCTTAGTTGGCTGGCCTGAAACTTGTTATATTGCCCAGGTTGGCTTCATACTATGGCGATCCCCCTGTATCTCTAATGCTGGGATTGTGGATGTATGCTACCAGCCCAGCTCATCTTAATGCTTTCCTACTAAAGTTTTCATATCCTCTTTAAATATGGGATTGAAAACAGGAAAGTTTGTGTATACACTTTCTGGTGGTGAGAATGGTGGAAAATCTCATACTCATCCAACTGAGAGATCAGTCCATGGTGACCTTGTGTGACTACTGAGAGATTAGTCCATGGTGACCTTTCGTGACTTACTTCTAGGCTTCAGCATCCAAGCTGTCTCCCAGCACAGAGGCAGGAAGAGTATCTGTACCAAGCAAGGTTGGCTTTAATAAAAAGCTGATAATAATCAGTATCTGTGCTGAGCATCAGGAAGACCTGCCAACTTGGATGGGGCCAGCAGCTCAGATTGAGAGAACTTTATGATCCTTTCTGAAGACTGGGGATTGGCTAACCCCACAGGCTGGCTTCACACCAGTAATTCAGCCACTACAATTAGAAGTTGAGGGGAAAGGCCTATGTTGTAAGTCTTTCTTCCTGGTGACTGTCACCTGTTCTTGTCCTGACTCTCCTCTTCCTTTAGTCACTGACATTAGAAAGGCAACCCGAAGCAGGAGCTGAATCCTTTCAGCAGTTTTCAACCTCTTGCCGGATGAGGAAGGTGCTGTTGTCGCCTGCTGTCTTACTTTCTCTTCTCCAACAGTATCCCTCACTGCCAGATCCAGCACTGGAGAAAGGGAAAGGCAAGGTAGTGCTTAACAAAACATGGATCTGCCAGGGCAGTGATGGCACAAGCCTTTAGTCCCAAGACTCAGGACATAGAGGCAGGTGGATCTCTGTGAGTTCCAGGTTAGACTATAGCGAGAAACCCTGTCTTGAAAGACACACACATACACACACACACACACACACACACACACACACACACACGATTTCTTTTTCTTAAAAATTTATATATATACATATGTATACATATGTATATATACATACATAAAATATATTATCTTGTCCTGCTATAGTGATACACTCCTCTAATTTATCTGGAGGCTGATCAAGAATCCCAAGTTTGAAGCCAGTTTGATTTATAGATTCTAGAAACTGATTTCCTGTTATTTGAATACTGGATCTGCTATAAACAAGTTATTTATACTTTCTGTGCCCAAGTTTCCTCATCTGCAACAGGGAAGAATAATAGCTCTAAGATAACTGGATTATTATAAGGACTAAATGAATTAAGACAGCCATTATTACATAATGGTGTTTTGGTTAAGGACAAGAATTTCCATAAAATCACATTGTTGCGGTCATTTCAGTTTATCAAAGTACACCTTACACCACCACTCCCAAATGACAAAATCACCTAATGATACACCTGTTAGGGCACATGCCTGCAGTTAAGAGACACATGACTATGTATAAAGTCCTTAGAAGAGTGTCTCTAAGTACATCTGCTAATAATGATTACAGTTACAAAAATTACCATCTTGGAGGCTAGAGAGATAGTGCAGCAATTGAGAGCCCCGGCTGCTCTTCCTGAGGACCTGGGTTGGGTTCTCACACTGACACAGTGGTCACAATAGCTTGTAATTCTAGTTCCTGGGGATCAAACTCCTCCTTTTAGCCTCTTTGGGCATGCATTCACATGGTGCACAGCTATACATGCAGGCAAACAGCCATACACCTAAAATAATTATCTCATCCAGACAGAGGACATAGTGGAACTAGTAACTCAGCATTATTTTTCCACGAAGGATTGATCCCAGGGCCCTCCACATGCATGTGCTCTTTCTATGGCATTTCCATTCGGCAAGTGTATTAAAATGTTGTCTTTTCTAGGTCATTGAACAATGATGACCATGGCAGACATAATCCTTTCCCTCATGAGTTTACAGATGTGCAGGGACAGACATAAACTGACATTTATTTATTTAATTCTAGAAATGATCATTTGCAGCCCTGTCTGGGCTGGTACTAGCTATGTAAGCTACTTCGGCCTTGACTTTGCCGAAATCCTCTTATCTCTGTCCCCTAAGTGTTGGGATTACAGGTGTGAGCCACCATGGCTTGCTAAACTAACATTTATGCATGTATCTGAGGCAGTTTTCATCTTAAGGTAAGCCTTGATTCAAATTTCAGTCATTTCAGCCTTATGCCCAGAAAACAGTAGGAACACAATGCTTGTTCCTCTCTCTCTCCCCGCCTCTCTTTATTTAATGCTGTTTTTACACCCTGATTACTTAATGATGTTTAACACATTGCCTCCAAAGGTGGTGATATAAAAAATCGTAGCTGCGGGCTGGAGAGATAACTCAGCGGTTAAGAGCACTGACTGCTCTTCCAGAGGTCCTGAGTTCAATTCCCAGCAACCACATGGTGACTCACAACCATCTGTAATGGGATTCGATGCACTCTTTTGGTGGGTGTCTGAAGACAGCTACAGTGTACTCATATAAATAAAAATAAATAATTTTTTTTTTAAAAGCATGGCTGCTTGAACTTCTGTACCAAGGGTAGGACCAATCAGGGGCAGCCCATCTTTGTTTCTTGTGTAGCTGTTGGGATGGCTCTACTGGGGATGAAGCTTGTGTAGGCTGTTAGGTGTGAGCTCAGCTGAGGCTTGGCTCTCAGTGTGGTTGATCTGGGCTTCTCACAGCATCCCTAGTGGGTCATGATCAGAAGCACCACCAGAGATTAGTCACACTGGCCACAACGTCCAAGTTCTTCTCCAAGTGTTGCTCTACCATGCTTGTTACTCCATTGACCAAAGCTGGTCCCAGCAGGTCCCGAGTCAGTGTAGTAGGGGAAATACACCAGGGTGGGAATCCATGGATCTACTAACACAAGAAACTGTCAGAAGGAGAAAGGCTATCACAGTTCACTAGGGATTCATGACTCTCTGCTCTACCACGTATTCTAGTTCCCCGTCTTTAAAATATTCAAGAGGGTCTGGGCGTGTAACTCAGTGGGAAAGTGCTTGGCTATTTTATGTTTACACCTTAGGCTTGATCCTTAGCACCAGAGGGGAACCCCCCCCCTTTTTTTTTCTTTATATAGTTAATGTTAGTACACTGTTGCTATCTCCAGACACACCAGAAGAGAGCATGTCAAATCCCAATACAGATGGTTGTGAGCCACCACGTGGTTGCTGGGAATTAAACTCAGGACCTCTGGAAGAGCAGTCAGTGCTCTTAACTGCTGAGCCATCTCTCCAGCCCCGGGAAAATCCCTTTTTAACTTTTGCTAATGCACGTAAGTTCAGGAGTTTGAGGGCAACAGAGCAGAGAATCACCCCCCTCTCTTAAAGAAAGAAAAACTCTTCTAATTTAAACAGCATTAAACTTATGTGATGGTCTCTTTTTAAACCTAGCTATCCATATGACTTCTTCCTTTCTGGCCTTCTCAAGACAGACATTTTACAAGACAGAAATAGCCTTACAACTCTTCATCTGATTTTATATTTTTCATAAGCATCCAGAATTCCATGACCTATACATGCATGTTCTTTTTTACTGTAGCTGGACTTGCCTGCTTTGTGGTTCGTTATCTCCACCCTACACTTCTCCCCCTAACACTAGATATGTGAGAAAGGAGAAAGGAGAGAGGGGAGAGACAGAGATCCCTGAATCTAATTTCTTTCCTTTGTTTCTTCTTTGACCACAACTACTAACAAACTGCAAGCAACCTTCCTAAATGATCAACAGCCACCCACCCTGCCTGGCCCTAGCATTTATAAGCTGAAAAGTTCCCAGAATTCCAAACATCTAGCAATCATAGAAAATTATCTGCAGCTGGCAAAGCCACGCCTCTTCTAGAGCAAGAGGCAAATCACAGCCAGCTTCTGTGGACATCTGAAACAGCCCCAAATCCGTACACCTGGATTAAAATGAAAGCACATTCTTAGAATATTTTACTGTTTCTAAAAGAAACTCAAATTCCAGAATTCTTAAAAATTTCACTACATCCTGTAGTCTTTTAAAGATGAATTTTTTTTAAAGATGATTTTAAATTTGTGTGTATGTGTGTATATCTGTGTGAATGGAGGCTAGGTACTGAACTCCCATCCTCTGAAGAGCAGCAAGTAGTCTTAACTACTGAGCCACCCCTCCAATCCTTCTCTAGTTATTTAAAAAAACTATTGTATGTGTATGGCATAGTCGTGTGGGTGAGAGTGTTATGGGACGCGTGGTGGTCATAGGACAACTTACGGGAGTTCTTTTTATCATGTGGGACCCAGGGATCAAAATGATATATTGGGAGGTTGGAGGAAGTTCAACATTGTTTTTTTGTTTGTTTTTCGAGACAGGGTTTCTCTGTGTAGCCCTGGCTGTTCTGGAACTCACTCTGTAGACCAGGCTGGCCTCGAACTCAGAAATCCGCCTGCCTCTGCCTCCCAAGTGCTGGGACTAAAGGTGTGTGCCACCACTGCCTGGCTTCAACATTTTTTTTTTTTTTTTTACCAACCTGTGAATAAAGGGCTAGAGGAAGGCCGATAGGTGAGTCACACAGGGTCCCAATGGCTTCTGTTTCCCTTATTTTTTCTGTCTTTCTTAATGTTTGTAAGAAATTCTAACACAGACTACAACATCTATAATTTACACAAACATTACTGAATTGAAATAATTTCTAAAAGAAACAGCAAGATGGCTCAGCAGGTAAAGGTCCTACTGTGTGCTGTATAAATGTTATAGTTTTATCTTTGTGCCTGACACCCTGAACTGGATTCCTGGGACCCACATGGAGAGCAGTGGGAACTGACTTTTCGGGTTATCCTCAGCTCTCCACACTTTCCAAGTGTCATGAGCACATAAATACAAAAATAAATAAATGTTTAAATAAAATTTTAAAAACCGTTCTAACAATGTCCATCAGTGGACTGAATGTGAGTTATTGGGATCACACTGTCTCCACTTTTTAGAAATGAGGCCCTTCAGAGAAGTGAGCCATGACATGAACCCACATGGGGAGGTGGTCACCAGTCCTAAAAGCAGGAGTTAAAGACAATAAATGTAATGGTAGGTGGTGTCCTTTAAGGGAAATTGTAGGGTACAGTTTGTGAACACATCGTGTTTATAGGACAGAAACTCTCTACTGATGTGCCAAGTACAGATACAACAGCCAGGGATTTGAGAATGTTATCACAAAAATGCAATCATAAGGCCTGTCACTACTTCATCATGAAGAACATATTCTCCAGAACAAGTTTCTAATAAAGCTTAAATGTTTCGTTATTTGGCCAAATTAGTATTAGCTTGTCAAGTATCTATTTATTGGGGCCAGGGATCAAACATGGGGCCTTGTGCATGCTAGGAAAGTTCTGTGCCACTGAAATATACCATCTGTTAGCTACTATGTTTTAAAAGTTGTTACTGCAATTATAATGAAAACATGTCACAGAAATTCCTCAAAGACTTTCCCAAGTCCCCTTAAACTTACTCCAGGAATTACTGTTGTTGTTTGTTTTTCAAGACAGGGTTTCTATGTATAGTCCTAGCTGTCCTGGAACTCACTCTGTAGACCAGGCTGCCCTTGGACTCAGGGATCTTCCAGTTTCTGCCTCCCAAGTGCTGGGACTAACGTTGTCTGATACCAAGCTTGTTTTTGTTTTGTTTTGTTTTTTTTCCTCTTTTAAATTTTAAGACAGGGTCTCATGTAGCTTAGGCTGTCCTTGAACCCCAGATCCACCTGCCTCTAGTTTCCATGTGTTAGGGTGACAAGCATGCACCACCACACCCCACACAGTGTGTTCTATAAACTTTATATTTTTATCTTTGTGTCATTGTCATAAAATAGCTGGGAAGCAGTAGGATTTATTATCTAAGAAGATAAAACACCACCATTAGAGATTGGTCAGGAGGATCACCTTAGGTTGGATTTTTCCACAAGCAGATATTCATGTGAGGATTTGAGTATGAGGGGTTTGGAGATGATGTCAAGACATGCCAAAAAAAAAAAAAAAGTGAGACAGAGATGGGAAGAAAGATGCACAGGGTGGGTAAATGTGTAGGTAACATCTGTGGATAGTTGGGTGTTCTGGGAGACAGTATGCTGCAGGCTTCAACATTATCCCATGAGGCACAGAAATGCTCATCCATGTCTTCATGACATTTTCATCATTGATCTGAGGGATAGAAATCCTCTCATTTCTAACATGTATGTAGTCAGAGAGGCTCCCTGGAGCCAGAGGAAGCTTGCAGACAAATCCCATCTTTTACAGATGTATGAAAACATCTGTTTTTGGATGTATGAAACCTATGTATAAATTTGTCTCAGTAGGTTTTGGTCCATTACCACCAGATAATTGTATTACGTAATTTTGATGGTTTGATGTTATGATTGTCTAAGGACGGTGGCTGAGCAAGCCAAGGAGAACAAGCCGGTAAGTAGCATTCCTCCATGGTCTCGCTTCAATTCCCGCCTCTAGATTTCCTACCTTGAGTTTCTGCCCTGCCTTCCCTGCATGATAAACCAAAAGCTATAAACTGAAATGAATAATTTTCTCCCAAAGTTGCTTTTAGTTATGTTGTTTATTGCAGCAATAGAAAGCAAACCCAGACATTCCCAGATGACTCTCCAGAGGTATTTTTTTTTAAATGTGTGTGTGTGTGCATGTGTGTATTCATGTTCACATGTAAACGTTGGCCTCAGTATCTTCACTGATGACTCTCCACCTTATAAACAGGGTAAGGAAGGTCTCTATATTGAGCCCAGGGCTGGCTAGTATAGCTTGTCCTGCCAGTCAGTTTGCGGATCCGGTTTCTGCTTCTGCCCACTGGATTTACCTACAGGTGGGCTGCCACAATCACCAGGCTTTGGGCTTTATGCTTGCAGGACAAACACTTTACTTGTTTAGCCATCTCCCCAGCCCCTTCCCAGTTTTATTGTGTTTACTGAATGATGAGCCCACATATAGTTCCTAAGTCATCTACTGCTGGATGTCTGACCCACCATTTGCTTTCCACTAACAACTCCACTGCACTCTTGGGTCCCTTGACTTCTGACTCGGCTAAAAGCCCCACTATAGACCCTTGGCAGGCATTGTGCTCCTTTTCTCTCACTCCTTGCCCTAAGGCCTAGATCCTAGCACATACTTGGCACCTCTCTGTCACACCTCCAGCTCTGTCCCCTATTTGTTTGAACAATTATTTCACTTTGTAGCTCTGGCTAGGCTTTACCTAAGAAGACCACATCAGACCTTGAACTCATGATGCTCCTGCTTCTGCCCTGAGTGCTGGTGTAACAGGCATATACCATTACACTTAGCAAGACAGGGATCTGTCTTGACTGTCCTCCTAATCATCTCCTCTTTACTGTTTTCCAGAAAATCTTAGCATAGCCTCCCCAAACACCAAAACAAAGTACAGTTTTCTAGCTGAACTCTCTCTCAGAACTCTCTACTTTCCTTTGGAGCAAGTCTGTGGACCAGTGGATCACAGCCTCTGTCTGCAACTGCCTTTCCCTTAGACCTGGAGTCTTGAAGTCTCCCAAAGTCTCAAAGATGATCTTTAATCTCTCACAGAAACAGCCAATGTACCAAAAGTTTAGTGCAGCCAGTGCTAACCCAGGTGCTGTGTATCACCAGAATTTGCTAGATTTATTGATTTGTTTTCAAGAGACCACAAAACTGATTTTCATCTCTGTTTGACAAAACAGCAAAATCCAGAGTAAAAACAGGCAAAACAATTTGAACAAGAACAAGGTTAGAGACCTCACACTTACTGATTTCAGACATCTTTACAAAGAGGTAGCAATGAAAACCATGTGATTCTGGAGCAAGTATACAGACACACCTACATAAAGGAGACAGACCAGAACCTAGAAATGAAGCCTTATTCACGATCGAGTGTATTTCTAAAAAGGATGACAAGACTAACAATGAGAGAATAGTTTTTTTTCAGCAAATGGTGTTGGGAACATGATAATCACAGGGAAAGATGCAGGAATTCTGCTTTATGCAGTATAAAAACAAACATAAACTGAGCCAAAGTCTTTAGGAGGGAGCACAAAACTTCAAGGCATATCTGGAGATGATTTATTAGGCTTGACACTAAAAGCAGAGGCAGCAAGATTACAAGCAGGTAAGTTAGACACAAGATATAAAGCTCCTGCACATCTAAGGTCATGGTTAACTGAACAGGGGACCTGAGAAATGGGCAGGAATGCTGGCCAGCTGAAGCAAAGGGCCACACTCAGAGCACAGAAAAAGCCCTACGGTTCTGTGTGTGCTGCTGTGGCTTGAACCCAGGGCTTCACTTATTCTTGGCAAATGCTCTACCACTGAGCTATATATCACCAAGCTCCTCCCTGCCCCAACTCCAACAACACGATACAAATACCAGTAAGTTGATTTTAAGATGGCCAAAAGATTTTGACATTTCTCCAAAGAAGACACACAACTGGAAAAATAATCACACAAAAAGAACACCATCCCTAAATTATCAGGGGATTGTAAATCAAAACCATTGTGGGTGGCTGCTTTCAATAACAAAAACAGCTACAAATACCAAGTATTGGCAATCACACAGAGAAACTGTGTCTGGGCACTGTTAGGGGAATGTAAGACCATGCAGCTGCTGTAAAGCATCACGGAAGCTTTCAAAGTTTTCAAAATAAAACGACCAGGGCTGGGAGATGGCTCAGTTGGCAAAGTGCTTGTCCCAGAGGCCCCAGCACCTAAGTTTAGATCTCCAGTACCCATGTAAGAGCCCAGTGTAGTAGCTTGTGCCTATAATCCCAGTGCTGGGGAGGCAGACAGGGTGATTCTGGACCTTATAGGCTAATTTAACCTAACTGGTGAGCTCCAGGTTCAGTGAAAGATACCAGCTTAAAAATTATGGTGAATGCCTGGCATGGCCACTGCCCTCTATTCACAGCAGAGACAGGTGGATCTCTGTGCGTTTGAGGCCAGCCTGGTCTACAAAGTGAGTTCCAGGACAGCCAGGGCTACACAGAGAAACCCTGTCTCAGAAAACAAAGACAACAACAAAAAGAAACAAAACAAAACAAAAATTAAGTTGGAGAGTGAAGGAGACAGTTGATATTGTCTTCTGGCCTACACATTCACTTGCACGGGCAAGTTTGCCTCAAACACACACACACACACACACACACACACACACACACACACACACTATGTAACTCAACAATTCTGCTTCTTAAAGTATCTGAAGGCAGATCTTGATGTTTTGAACATCCATGCTCATAAATGTAGCATTATTTACAATAGTCAAAAGACAGGAACACCCCAAAAGTCCATCACTAGTTGTCTGTAATCCCAGCATTTGGGAAACTGAAGCAAAACTGGGCGTGGTGATGTTTGTCTTTAATCCCAGTACTCAAGAGCCAGAATTTACTTTGTGAGTTCAAGGCCAGTTTGGTCTACATAAAAAGTTTTGGGTCAGCCAGAGCTATAAGTAAGGCCCTGTCTCAACAACAACAACAACAACAACAACAACAACAACAACAACAACAAACCGAAGCAGGAGGGTCAAGAATTTAAGGTCACCTTTTAAGGCCAGCCTTGACCCTGTCTTTAAGAAATGGGGGGAACAGGCAAACAAGAAAGAATAATATGGGGGTTGGAGAGATGGATCAGTAGCAACACTGGTTACTCCTTCAGAAGATCTGGGTTCTATTCCCACCTCACAATCTCTTATAACTCCAGTCCCAGAGATCTGCTTTCTGCTGGCCTCCTCAGGCACCAGCTATACACATGGTGCATAGACATACATGCATGCAAAACATCCAAACAGATTACAATCAATACATTAAAAAAAGAATATTTAAAATAAATAAAACCGCAAAGAAAAACATTAGCTTTAAAAAGGAACTTTTGACATGTGCCACGTTGTAGATGAAATTTGACACCAAGCTAAGTGAAATAAATTAGTTACAAAAATCAACACTACATGATTTTACAATGTTATTTCCAGACTGGTCAAACCCATGGAAACTAGAGCAGAATAGTGGGGCTTTAGGAAGTCAAAAATTAGTAGTTGTTTGATTCATAGAGAAGCTAAAAAACTTTTGGTGCACAGTCCCCTAACAATGTGAACCCCAGTGAATGTCTTAAGTGCCTGCCACGCCCTTAATCGTGCATTGTTCCAAACAACCTTGCTTTTCTGGTCAGTGCACTGCAGACAATGGATTAGACCTAATACAGTGGCTAGAAAAACTCTGCCCAATTTTGTACAAATGACCCAATTTAATTTTTAGTTGTAAGAGACACAATGGAGACTTCGTAGAAGCCTTGGCTAGGAGTCCTAATCCTGAGGGAAAATGCAAACTGTTGGGTCACCAGATCTGCCTCGGTATCTTAAGCAGTTATGGACCACCTTCTCAGCCTTGAGGCTTGTACGACTTTGAGACACCTCCTCCCTTCCTGCTCTGATCCTAACATACAACAGCATCTTCTCTGCCAAACAAAAGCACATCTTTCTTTCCCTTGTTCCCAGGGACATCCTCCCATCCTGTCTTGTCAGCTCCATCAGAGAGAGGAGCCTGCTTTTCAGCAGGAAAACTATAGTAACCCATTTGATCAAGAAACAAAAGAGCTCCTAGCTGAGAATGGGGGTGAAGGCCTGTGATCTCAGTATTTCAGAGGTAGAGGCAAGGAGATCTTGAGTTTGAGATTAGTCTAGGGCACAGTGAATCCTTGTCTAAACACCACCCCCCCCCCCCAAAAAAAAAAAGGGACTCCATAGGATTCAGTTTCTACTGCGTTTCAGATTCTACACTCTAAATTTACTCACGAGAAAGGAATTCTTTCATCTGCCAAGAAGTCTTTGGTGATTTACAATACAAGACTTTTAGGGAACGTCCTGGAATTGCTATAAAAATCAGTACAAATATGTCATCCCAACCTCCTGCCTGGCTGATTGCCCTCAGTTCATTTAGTGAAGACATCATAAAAAAAATCTTAGCAGGGTTCCTCTGTCTCTCTCTTCAGTCTTTTTTTTTTTTTTTCTCCTTATAGAGAGAAAGAAAAATGTAATTTGAACGTTGGTGGTAAGGCACTCCAGCCTGTAGCTTAAAGGATGTCTGCAAAGCTGTGTTTGGTAGCTCACACCTGCAATCCCAGCACTGGGGAATCAATCTAAGGCAAGAGGAGATTCTCGCGAGTTTAAGGGACAATTTAGGCTACAGAATGAATTTGTCTCACTACCTCCAACCCCGTTCCTTCCCTTTAAAGATGGCTTTAACATAGAGCAAACTTCCTGAGGAGGAAGTGCTAAGAGACGACATGGATGCATAGATAAGCAACAGAAGATTGCTGTCAGAAATCTCTCTGGATTTAGACACTGGAAGGCTGTGACAGCTAGATGCCTCAGAGAAGGCTAAGGAGTTGTCTTCCCTGGTAACAACTAGCTACTACGACTACTTTACGACCTGGATTTATCAGGCGAGAGAACGTTTCAGCCAATTCTCGAAAAAGATACTGGACTCATCATCGGTTGCTAGGCAGTCAATTGTGACGACATCTTTCAGCACCGGAAGCACCGAGGCGCAGTGGAGTAGCGTGGAGGCTTGTGGGTGTCTGCAGTAGAGGTGAGCTAGTGGTCCGCCTGCCTTCGTAGCTGGTTGGGTTAGAAGCGGGCAGGGGCGTTTGGCCCGGGCTGCTAATCTGGAGTGGTGACCTTGAGGGTGGAGTTCGAGGTTTCCTGGTTTCCTGCTTCTGGGTGGACTAGGCTCCACCCTTTCGTCCTGCTCAGGTGGGCGTGTTTCAGAATTTTGGTTTCCGCCCCGTCGTTCCCGCCTCTCTCACTCCCCGCCCCCCCCCCACCCGACTCCAGTACTTAGTTGGCTGCAAGATCAGCATGAAAATATTTATAGATAAGAGTGGACACAGTCCATGCCAACAGGGCTGTTCAGCCTGACGGGAACGTGTTTCTGCCAGAAACGCCTTCCAAGAGTAACTTGAGGTGCACTAGCAGTGTCCACAGCGGGCCTTAAGAATGCCGGAAGCAGTAAGGCCTTTCTCATACAGTGCAGAGATTGATTCAACAAAGCAGGGGTTTTTGAAATTACATCTATTCGGAATTGATGGGAAATTACTTTTGAGAAGTCGACAAATATTGGGGATTTCTTAAGAGTCCCTGCCTCCCCACTTACTTTGAGAGATCTCATGTAGCCCAGCTGGCCTCAAATTTCTGATCATCTTGTCCCTACCTCCCAGTGATGGGATACAGGTGTTTGCCACCGGGCTTGGACATTTTTTTCTTTTTCAAGGTGGGTTACAGTATGTAGAGTCTGACCTCAAACTTCTGGATATCCTGCCTGTGCCTCCCTAGTACTGAGACCACAGGCCTCCGTCATAGAAATCTTTATACAGAATTGTTTATGTGGGAAAGAAATGCATATTTGGTTCTTATACTTTTTTCCAAGATGATCTTTGTAAGGAAATCTTTGTCCAATTCCTGGTTGGTTGTTACCGACTTGTTTGCTGATATGTCTGTTCCCCACTCCCTGTTCTTTCAGCAAGCATTCCATATCAACTGAATTACAAAACCTATTAAAATGTACACATTTTCAGCTTGTCAGCCAGTCACATGGGGTTTTATCTGGACCTTGTTTAAGTCTCTAGTCCCTTTTCTGTCTTCAGCTTTAGGCCATTAACACTTAATGCTTCTCCATGTTCAATGTGCCATGGCTTTGTGTGTTTGCCTCTGTTGTTCTCTTTGCCTAGAAATGTCTTCCTAGTTCCATTTTCTGGTTCTTGTTGCTCACATAGGCTGCCTATTCCTACCAAATTAATCAAGTTTATTAGACTCAGCTTACACCCATCGAATCTCTAGAAAACTTTCCTTCACATGGTACTAAGGGTTTATATTTCCATAATACTCTTTCTACAGGCAAATCATACCCTACTGATTATAATTATTTCTGGGTCTTCTATGTGATTGAAGGCTTTTGAAAGGAGGACATATGTATTAGCCCTTGATTCCCAATGCTAGAATAGCATGAAGCACATAGTAGGCATAAAATAATCTTGATTGAATGAATGAGCCAGCCCCCAAACAATATCGTGTTGTGGTTAAGAACCTATTGTTTGGAAAGAGTTCAAATTCTAACTGGCACACAGAATCTTGGTTGCTTTACATGGTGCTTATTTGTCTCTTCCTTAATTTTCCCTAGTGAAGGTGTGATCTTATATAAATGAGACATTTAGCATAGTCCCCACCGTAATGTTTTTTTTAAAAAATTTACATTTTAATTTTGTGTATGAGTGTTTGCCTGCATGTATGACTGTGTACCATGTGCATGCAACCCATGAGGGCCAGAAGAGAGTGTTGGATCCCCTTGGAACTGGAGCTACAGACAGTTGTGAGCTGCCACATGGGTGCTGGGAATTGAACCTGGCTCCTCTGGAAGGGCAGTCAGTGCTCTTAACCACTAAGCCATCTCTCCAGCCCCCAATGTAGTTCTTAATAAGTTATGCTGAACACCTGGGATCCTGGGATACAAAACCAGGCCAGCAGCAGTCTCCAGAGACCTCTCTTCCATGTTTCTGAAGGAGATATAGAGGGGAGTCTGTTACCAGGGCTATGGGAGCTGTGAAAGTTGTACTATATTCAATAAGGTGTACAAGAAGGATGATGACTCCATTGGCCTCTGAGGAGATAAGACCTGGATCTAAGATTTGGGTTTCTAGGAAGGAGAGAAGGATAAGTCAGCACCAGAATACCATGTTTACAATAACTTCCCCAGGAGCCATACTGCATTCTTGATGTGCAGGTAAAGGTGCCTGCATGTATGTCTGGGGAGTGAGAAGGATGGCCAGTGGGGTCGGTTCTGTGAATAAAGTCACTTGTGTAACTTTAAATTAATTTGAAATTCAGTTCCTTACTTGTGCTACTGGCCCTTCAGAAACTAATCAGTTATCTGCCAACATTTATTGTAAGCTTGCTGATTTTTGTAGACTTGTTGTATGCTTGTTTGTTTGTTTTTTTGTTTTTTTGAGACAGGGTTTCTCTGTGTAGCCCTGGCTGTCCTGGAACTCACTCTGTAGACCAGGCTGGCCTCGAACTCAGAAATCCGTCTGCCTCTGCCTCCCAAGTGCTGGGATTAAAGGCGTGCGCCACCACTGCCCGGCGACTTGTTGTATGCTAAGTAGTAAATTCTGGAAGTAACAGTGATGTCTGCTGTCATGATGCTCGCAGTTTATGGAATTTTACTGGAGGGTCTGGCTAAGGTTAAGGAACACCCATCCTTCTATGTTCTTGTATTCTACAGTCATTAATTCCTACAAATTGGGTCTGGAGGCCCAAATGGGCCAACCTGTTAAGGTTTGTTGTGTAAGCATTGTGCAGTAACTGCATCAGCTTCCCAGGAAGTAGTATATCAGAACATCACAACTTAAGAACTTCAGGGAATGTGTATATATTTGTGGCAGAAGGGAGTGCTATTTCCATTGTCTTGCCATGTTCCTAACTGTTCATTTCTACTTTCTACTTTCTACTTTCTACTTTTCTACTTTCTACTCAGAAGCTGCACTGTCTGCTGGCTTGTTTGTCAATCATAAGACTTGTTTCTCAATACCCAGCGAGGACATGCTTCACTTTCCTGTCTATTACCTGTCCATCTATCAATTTGTAGCAGGTCCAACAAATGCCCATGGAACATAGCATTATAAATGGGATGTACCATCACTACTGGGCCTGGGTTTAGGATCTTAGATGAACAGCTGACTTTATATTCATATCAGAGACCTGTTGAATTGTCTTTTGGACTTTTTGGCCTCTGTTTTATTAGCAGCTTCTGGATTAGTCTCTGATCTGAGCTTCCTGCACTACACATAGCTGTTGGCTAGGTATTCTTGGGCTTCTGTTTCATTGTACTCTGACATGTAAAACTTGGCTTTGTCTCCTGCAGATTATGTTGAAGCTTAGCCTCTCTCATCCTGGTGTTCTTTCCTTACCTTTGCTCTTTTCTTGAGTGACTCTTGAGGCAGTGTATCTGGTGCAGCCAAGTCTGCCTTCTTGACTCATGCTCACCTTGTGGAAGTCTGCGCTTTAACCTGAGATGCCTGTTTTAGTCCTTCCTGCTCAGCCCCTTTGGCCTCTAACCTTCTCTGACCTAGTGGTTTTGGAAGCCTTTTCTGACTGACAGAGAACTTTGAACTGAAGCAGTAAATTGTTAATCTGCTCTGAACTCCCTGCTGACGGTGCGTGCTTCTTGGTACCACCAGCCAAAATGCTTTTGATTTGTGAATGTAAGACACACACACACACACCACGATGCTGAAGTACTCTCTTAGAGTACTTGTATCTATCACAGTAACTAGTATATACATTGTCTGCTCACACACCCTACTCCAGGCTCTTCAACTTACAGGGACAGTTCTTCTACACACTTCTGAGGGACACTCTGTATTTAACCTAATGGCCTGGCATAGGATAGCAACAAATGTGTAACAAGTGTTTGACTGCTTAGCATGATTGGCAGGGATAAATACTACCTGCATTAATCCTCAGCAGCCTCCTGAGTCCTGTCATTACACGACTTTATAGGTGAGGAAGTAGAGACTAGGGAGGTGAAGTCACCTGTCTCAGTGACCATGCTGTATGTGGTGAGGCTGGGTGTGACCTGGGTGATTTGGTTTTCAGTAATTCTGTTTTGTTTTTAGAGCCAAGATGTGGGTGTGCTGGTTGGTGAGACAGGACATCCGGCACCAGCGAATCAAACTTCCCCATTTGGAAGCTGTTGTGATTGGTCGAAGCCCAGAGACTAAGATCATAGATAAGAAATGTTCCCGACAGCAAGGTAACTGGTCATAGCAATGTGAAGATGACTGTGTTTAGTTATGGAGGATAATGATGACCAGAGAAACACATTTCCTGGTGTTCTTACTGAAAAACCAAGACATGGTGCATTCCAAAAACAAGGCTCATAAAGTTGTGTTCTTTTAGCTAACACCTGGGCTGGGTCATCCTAGAGTCTGCCTTCACAGTGCAGTAACACATAAGGCAGATTCAGAAAAGGGATGAGTGGCTGACATCTTGTTACATTGGGATGGCACGATTGAGTCTTGTACTCTGCTGTGTTCAGTAATTATCCATTGAGCAGAAAGACAAGAAGTAAATTCTGGAATCTCCGAGCTGAAACCCTAGCTGAGTCACAGTGGGATGGTGTCAGCCTTTACACACTGCCATACACAGGGAGTAGGTGTCTGTAAGAGGGTCATCTTTCAAATGGTTTATGGGAAAAGCTAAAAGGGAAACACACACACACACACACACACACACACACACACCCCGCTGCAAACTGTAGGCATGCTCAGTGTAAATCCTAAGGTTCTGGATTTAGAGTTGGGGTTATGCAGTGCTTTCTTTTTTTTTTTTTTTTGTTTTTGTTTTTGTTTTTCAAGACAGGGTTTCTCTGTATAGCCTTGGCTGTCCTGGAACTCACTCTGTAGACCAGGCTGGCCTTGAACTCAGAAATCCACTTGCCTCTGCCTCCCAAGTGCTGGGATTAAAGGTGTGTGCCACCACCTCCTGGCTATGCAGTGCTTTCTTGAACATTCTTTCCATCCCTTCAGGCCAGCTTGAACTTCTGTTTTCCAAGATCGTATGTTTTACCTCTTTCTCTGTTGAAGTCACTTGATGGTAATATTCCCTGCCCTGAAGCCCATGCTAGAGAAGCCCTCTCAAGTCCTCTTCTACTTTAGCTTCAGCCCCACCTCTCGGTAGGTTTTTCCCTTCTCTAATCATGAGCTAGCTTTTCCCTTTTAGGCAGTCTGTGGTCTCGAGCTGGCTAGGGGGCTGGAGGGATTCATGAAAACTGCATCACAGCTTTTTCTTTTTCTCGAGATTCACTCTGTAGCACTGGCTGTCCTGGAACTCATTATGTATACCAGGCTGGTCTCTAACTCACAGAGATCCACCTGCTTCTGCCTCTTAAGTGCTGGAATTTAAAGGTGTATGCCACTGCAACCATCTTCAAAGAGTGAAAGATACTGAACATTTGTTTTTCTGATTTATTTTTATTATTTTTAAAATTATATGTGTGTGTGTGGGTATATTTGACTTCAGTTCCCTGTGAAGGCCAGAGGCATCATATTCCTCTGGAACTGGGCTCAAAGGTAGTAATGAGCTGTCCAGTACTGGGAACCAAATTTAGGTTCTCTGGAAAAAACAGCAGCAGGTATTAGCCAGTGAGCCAATGAGCCATCTTTCCAGCCTCCACTTCCCCTCACCAACCCAGGTTTTCAGCCAAATTATTAGCAGTAGGTAAAAGAATACATGCACTAATGTAATGTGTGTGTGTGTGTGTGTGTGTGTGTGTGTGTGTGTGTTTAAGTGTTTAAGATAGTCTTACATATTCCAGACTAGACCTCACACACAGCTAGGCAGCCAAGGCTGTCCTTGAACTGATCTTGACTCTACTTCCCAAGTCTGGGATTACCACCATGGCCAGCTCACTGATCAACATTTTATGGAAGGCTTTGAAACTATTAGAAATTGGCGGAATTTGTAGGTCCAGGCAGAAGCAGAACAGGCTCAGCAGGGGGTTGCCTGGAGAAGTCAAGCTTTGTTGTCCTTATGGGACAACAGAGTTAACCGTTTTGGTTGTATCTGTGTTTAAAGATTTCTTGTTTCTTTCAGTACAGTTGAGAGCAGAGTGTAACAAGAGATATGTCAAAGTAAAGCAGGTATGTGTGTTCGTGACTTATCTTTCCACTTTTATACTTGATAGTTTTCTTATGATGTTGTTTTAGACTGTGTCAGCTAGTGAACACTCCTTTGTCATGGGGGAGTGATGGTGTGAATAATAGTCAGCTAGAGTAAGCAGTTAATGTAGTGGCAACTCTATCACCGATGGCATTCTTGCTGTTCTGCTTACATTACAATTCTATATCCACAGATGGGGGTCAATCCCACCAGCATTGACTCAGTCGTCATTGGGAAGGACCAAGAGATGAAGCTGCTGCCTGGTCAGGTTCTTCACATGGTGAATGAACTTTATCCATACATTGTAGAGTTTGAGGAAGTGGCAGAGAGCCCTAACCCAACACAAAGGAAGAGGAAGAGATCAGACTGTGATAGTGAGGAGATGGAAGCTAAGTCTGGAACAGGGCTGGCACCTGGGAGCAGCCCCAGCCAGTGCTCTGTGCCCCTTAAGAAGGGCAAGGATGGAATCACCAAAGAGGTGAGACTAGTGTGATTGGTAGATGATGTGGAGATGAATTGAGATATAATGACTGCTGAATTGTTTTGTACACTGTAAATTGTTTTGTATACAGTGAGGTGGTATTAATCTAATGAGGGTTTTTCACCATGATGAAAGAGTCACTTGTTTGTGGCCTGAAAATCACTTGGTGAATGTCCCTTTAGATGCTTTTCTATTAAGTTCCTGAGGTAAACCACCTGAAGAAAGACAGAGCAGTCAGTGATGAGAGCGTGCCACACCCTGCCTGGCTTAGTGAGGGAATAAAAAATGGACAAACTTCCAGAAAAGCTGGAATTAAGCCAACCGTTGGACTGAGCCCGGGGTCCCCAATGGAGGAGTTAGAGAAAGGACTGAAGGAGCTGAAGGGGTTTGGAACCCATAGGAAGAACAACAGTATCAGCCAACCAGACTCCCAGGAGGTAAACCACCAACCAAAGAGTACACATGTAGAGACCCTTGGTTCCAGCCCCATAGCAGAGGATGGCCTTGTCAGTTGTCAGTGGGAGGAGAGGCCCTTGGTCCTGGGAAGGCTTGATGCCTCAGTGTAGGGAATGCCAGGGCAGGGAGGCAGGAGTGGATGGGTGGGTGGGTGGGTGAGCTCCCTCACAGAAGCAAGGGGAGGGAGGATGGCATAGGGGCTTTCTAGAGGGGTAACTGGAAAGGGGATAACATTTGAAATGTAAATAAATAAAATATCCAATTAAAAAGAGAGAGAGAAGCTGGAATTAGGTGGGCTGTGCTCTCTAATGGAGAGGCAGCACCACCAACAGCCCAGAAACTCAGCATGATTATTTTATACATCTGAATTGAGGAGGCGGCTCTATTGTATATAGCTGAACCTGGAGACAGGTTAACTAATACTGGTAGGAGGTCACTGTAAGGGAGCAGTCTCAGGCTGCAAACACCTTAGAGGAGGTGCTGTGGTTGATGGTTTCTGCACACACTGCATAGCCAGCCATTTGTAAGCACTGGCACTGGGACCAGAGGAGGGATTTGCCATCCCTCTGGGCCTTATCTGGGGAATCCATCTAGGCAGTGAGGTCCTTGCCTTGACTGGTCCTGGCAACAACACACATTCATTCAGGACTTCATCCACTCCTTATACATCTGTTTCCCATAGTAGTGAAATTAGTATTTAATACAAAAATGGGTCATTTGCTTGTCTGTCTGGTTGTTAACACTGAAGCCTTCATAGATAATGTTATTCACATGCTGATGTCAAAGGAGACACTTGGCTAGGCTGCAGCTGGAGTGCAAACAGGCAAGGAGGCTGCTTGGTACTCTGGCAGTTTTGGTCTTAGGGAACTTTTCCTGGGGAGATGTGAACAGATGTCTCTTCACCCCAGATATGGCACTAATGACAGACCAACCATTCCACCCAAGTCTAAGTTGGTGAACCAGTGAGTCTGATCCTGGTTACAGGAGCCTGGGCAACCCAAGTGTGACTACCTCATCAGAGAGGAGTTCCCCTCTCCAGCAGCTGATAGCTGCTTGTGTCTCCTCCCTCCTCATCCCCCAGTAAGTTAATATGTAGCCCAGTCTTGTCACAGGCTTATTCAGGTGATCACAGCTGCTCCTATTCAGGATAGAAATCCTTGCACATTGGACAAAGTTACAGCAGGCCTCCATCCTTACACTCAGTTCTAAATGTAGAAGACGGTGGGGAGGCTTGTGGTCCTAAAGGGTGATGGACTGAAGTCAAGGAAGTCTAGTGTAATTCTCAAAAACTGACCTTACTTCCATGTTGTATTTGGACTTTGCTGATAAGTAGTATTAGCTACATTTAATTAATGTCGTTCACATTTACATTGTTTTCTTTCTTTCTTTTTTTTTTTTTATTTAGGAATCACTGGGCCACTGGAGTCAAGGCTTGAAGCTGTCTATGAAAGACCCCAAAGTGCAGGTAAGAATAAAATTGTATGAATTTAGTGTCTGTCATGTAATATATGACCACGCTACAAAAGTCATAATTATAAATGAAGCCAAAGGGGCTGGAGAGATGGCTCAGCTGTTAAGAGCACTGACTGCTCTTCCAGAGGTCCTGAGTTCAATTCTCAGCAACCACATGGTGGCTCACAACCATCTGCAATGGGGTTTGATGCCCTCTTCTGGTGTGTCTGAAGAGAGCAATGATGAATACATATAATAAAAATAAATCTTTAAAAAATGAAAAAAGAAAATCCTAAATACCAACCAACCAACCAAAAAGAAATCTATAAATAAATAAATAAATAAATAAATAAGTAAAGCCAAAAGATGTCAGTTCTTCCTAGAGGGATTTTTTTCCTGCACTTTTCTTTCTTTCTTTCTTTCTTTTTTTTTTTTTTTTTTTTTTTTTTTGGTTTTTCGAGACAGGGTTTCTCTGTTAGCCTTGGCTGTCCTGGAACTCACTCTGTAGACCAGGCTGGCCTCGAACTCAGAAATCCACCTGCCTCTGCCTCCCAAGTGCTGGGATTAAAGGCATGTGCCACCACTGCCCGGCTTTCCTGCACTTTTCTATGAGTACAGTGTCACTTAATACTACATTTCTTGGTCTCCTCTCTAAATGTTATACTGTACCCACACTTAATAGCGGTTTCTACATATAGATGTCTACATTATAGGCTAGGGGCCGTATCTATGAAAATTTCCTGATTTTGGATCACCTTGCTTAGTGATCCAAATACTGAGTCCTTCCATTTCCCTGTAGATTTTGTGATTTCATTTTTCTTTCTTTTTTTTTTTTTTAAAGTATTTTGATTTATTTTAATGTGAAGGGTGTTTTGCCTGTATGTATGTCTGTGTCTGGTGCCTAAGGATGCCAGAAGAATCCCCTGGGACTGGAATTACAGATGATTGTGGACCACCACGTGGGTATTGGGAATCAAGCCTGGATCCTCTGGAAGAACAAACAGCTAGTGCTCTTAAAATCATCTCTCCAGTGACCCCCTCCTTTTTGAGACAGGGTCTCTTTCTATAGCCCTGGTGTCCTGAAATGCAATGTAGACCAGGCTTTCCTGAGACTGATAGAGATAATCCTGAGTGCTGGGATTAAAATCATACGCCTCCACACCCAGTCCCGATTGCCTGAATACTGTTCCATTTTGTATATATAGCACATTATCCGTTCATTGTTGACGGACAGGGGTCATGGAAGAGCATGTAAGCTGCCTCTAGCCTGAGCGCTCATGGCTTTTCCTTTTCTTGTTGTACATAAATGTGTAAACTGTGATTGATAGCGAAAGTGTTAAACCCTAAGTGTCACTTGAGATGAATATGCTGTTTTGTCTCTTTTTACCTTCTGGGTGCTGTTAGCAGAGATTGTGGACTGGTGAGATGGCTTAGTGGGTAAGGGTACTTGCTGCCAAGGCTGATGACTTGAGTTCAGTCCCTGGAATCAACATGGTAGGAGGAGAGAACAAACTCCTTAAGTTGTCCTATGGTCTCCTCAAATAAATAATAAATGTTAAAAAAAGAAATTTTGCTAACCTGAGCATGGTCCCTTTGAAGGGATCATCAGATGGTGACTGTAGTAATGCTGTCTCCATGTCAGAAGTCATCAGTCATCTTTGGAGGAGCCTTTGAGGTCTGCTTCAGTCAGGGCTCCTTGAAGTTTATACACATGTATTCCAGGTCTGTGTTAGAAAGCTGGGATTGACTTCTGCCTGGGGAGATTTTAACCTTGAGTTCTTGAGAACTCTTGTACAGGGTGTCTCTCTGCATCCTATGTGGTGTGGTGTTTGAAAACATGGGCTCTGGGGTTTGTGGGATTTGGGTTGGAACCCTGGTTCCTCACCGTGTAATGATGTGACGGGTGGAAGATGCTGTGAGTGTGTCTGCGTCTGCTCTACTTCTTAACACTGTCTTCACCAGGTTCTCAAGTAAGTGACTGAGTCGATGGCACATGCCCAAACCCCCAGCTGATATCTCCCCCCCCCCTTGTGCTCTCTGCTAGGTTTACAAAGATGATCAGGTGGTGGTGATTAAGGATAAGTACCCCAAAGCCCGTCACCACTGGCTGGTCTTACCGTGGGTCTCCATTTCCAGTCTGAAGGTTGTGACCAGTGAACACCTTGAACTTCTCAAACATATGCACACTGTGGGGGAAAAGGTGATAGCAGATTTTGCTGGATCCAGCAAACTGCGCTTCCGATTGGGTTACCATGCCATTCCCAGCATGAGGTAAGTCTTGGGATGAGGTAGTGCATGCTGGGTCGTCCGGGTGAGCAGCTTGGACTTGAATGTCTGAGTATTTTTAAGGCCCTGGGGAGAAGATGGAATGTTTCTGTATCAGGTCGGCCAGATCTCCTACTTGCTTGACTTGCCTGTGAGCCCAAGTTCCTGCTTTTTAGTTTTTTAAATTTTTTTCTCAGAGTTTAAGCATTTTACATGCAAGCTTGCTGAAGTAGCTTCATTACCTTAGATGAGGAGTCAGTGGCTTGTGGCAGAAGAATTTGGGGCAAAATAGTGGTTTTTCTCACCACAGAGTGCCTGCAGGAGAAACTCCTGCAGTTTATTTGGTCCAAGCAATAAGATAATGCATGGGCTATACCTCTGGGGTACGCCTTAGTCCCAACTATTAAAAAGCTATACCTAATAAACAACATAAAACTTAGATTTTTTTTTTTTCGAGACAGGGTTTCTCTGTGTAGCTCTGGCTGTCCTGGAACTCACTTTGTAGACCAGGCTGGCCTCGAACTCAGAAATCCACCTGCCTCTGCCTCCCAAGTGCTGGGATTAAAGGCATGCACCACCACCGCCTGGCTAAAACTTAGATTTTAAAGGTTTTATTTTTCTGAACTCTTGTCACATCAGCTTCCTGAGGCTGAGGTTTTTTCTACTCCAGATAACCACTTGAATATTTTTAAGATTTATTTAATTTTATGTGTATGGATGTTTTGCCTGTACATATTTCTATTATATGCAGGCTTGGTGCCCATGGAGGCCAGAAGGGGGCGTGGGATCCCTTGGAACTGGAGTTAGAGATGGTTGATAACTAACTGCCTGTTGGTGCTGGGAATGGAACCTGGGCCTCAGGAGGACCGGTTCCTGCCCTTAACTACTGAGACATCCCTGCAGCCCCTTAGCTAGCCGTTTTGAGATGTGTCGTTCATTGGCACTAAGCATACTTTTATTTTTACATTTTTATCTTTGTTTATTTACTTATTTTGAGATAGGGAGCCAAGGTCGCCCATGAGTTGTGATTCTCCTGCTTCTATCTCCCAAGGGCAGGGAAGATAGGAATGCATCATGATGCCTGGTTTATGCAAGGTTGGGTTTAGTCCAGTACTTCATGCAGCCTGGATAAGCACTGTCTTAACTGAGTGACATCTCCAGCCTGATGATGGAATTTTCCAGTAAATATGGTAGAAAGGAACATGGGAGAGTGCGACACTTTCTAAAACAAACCACACCACCAACAAAGGAAAATGGAACAACTTTTCCTAGTGTAAAGCAATATTTTTAATTAAAGAAAATACAATGTAAAGTGTGAAGTAGAACAAAGACCTTCCACCGCTGACTGAAAGGCAGATTGGGTTTTGCTGTGTCCTTTCTCAGCCTGTCCTCAGCCTCCACAGTCTGAGTTCCTCATCTTCTTACCTTTGACAAGTACTGGCTGTTTGTAGGACATCTGTCTTTTCTTTTGGTTTTTTTGAGGCTGGGTTTCTCTGAGGTCCAGGCTGGCCCTGAACTCACTACATGGTTTAGGCTAGTCAATTCATGGTCCTTTAGCTTCCTCTGAGTGCTGGGCTTAGGTGTGTTGCTCAACCCTGGTGGGAGATCTCCCTCAGTGTAGGTATGTGTGACATCTGTGAAGTGTCCTCATCCTGTCAGAGGTGTGTGCTGTTGAGATGACCTTTGTTATTTTTCAAGACTGTTTCTATCCTGTAGCTCAAATTTAGACTTGTCATTTTATTATCTATTGGTGATTTTATTTTAATTTATTTTATTTTAATTTTTCATTTAATTGTTTGAGACAAGCTTCAGTCTGTCTCCAGGTCAGCTGTTTTGCTCAGGTTGACCTTGATCTCAGAGTTGCCCTCCTGCCTCAGTTTCCCAAGTGCTGGATCACAGATTACTGCCCCACACTCAGCTGGATTGGTGCCTGCACTGCTGCACTGCTGCATTGCGGTTACTGCACTCTTTTCTCTTTCATGCTTGCCCGTCTAATGTGTGAACTGTCCTTTTGTGTGCGGAAGTTGTGTGGAACTTCTTTTTTTCCACTTTGTGGAAGTTCTATACATTCTAATTCAGTACTTTTATTTTTTTTTGTTGTTGTTGCTTAAATTGTTTCACTGGAAGCTCCTTTACATTGGTTCTTTGTCACTCCTTGCCCCCAACATCTTTTAAGGTTTATGTTATTTTCTGTTCCTACATGGTGTCCAGGCTCATCTTCCCCAGACAGATCTAGGTCCTTCCAGGTTTCTATAATGATAGGAGTGGTTGATTTTAGGATGTCTTTGCTTCTATGTTCTCTCAGCAGGTAGAGCCAGGAAGTAACACACAAATCCTAAGCCCTCTCCCCATCTCTGATTTGTGTTCATGTGTGTAGGTGGGAAGTGTAAGTCCTGCTGGTTCTCCTTCCAGACTTGACTTACCTTCCAGGAAATGCTGGTACCTTCTTCCCAGTCCATCTCCACAAGCAACACCCAGCTTGCCTGTTTTGTGTCTTCTTTCTCTATCCGTGAGAAACTCGATGTCATTCATTATAATGAGTTCACCGTGTGTTCAGTCCTAGCATACATATAATACACTTATAGAATTGTTACCCATCTCCTGTGGAAAGACATTTATTACTGTAGTGCAGTATTTGGGAAAAGCCTCCCCTCCCCTTTTAGCTTTATAGTATCCAGCCAAAATACTGTTTTCCAAAGCTAGTTCTTTCCTCTCCCTCTTTAATATGGCTCCCTTCATTTTTATTCATTTATTACTGCTTATATTCCATTTTGGATTCTGCACACAAATGGTGGCTTTTGATTATTAACAAAGTGACATACCACTAATGCCAAGAATAAAGAAATCATACAAAAACGCATTCTATTTTGTTTAACAAAGTAAAACTACCTGTGTGTGTGTGTATGTATATATGTGTGTGTGTTTATGTGTGTTTATGTGTGTGTATGTGTGTATGCAGGTGGAGGTCAGAGATGAATGCCAAGTGTTTTTCCCCTCAGGTGCACTCACATTTTTTTTTTTTTTTTTGAGATAGAGACTCTCACTGCCCTGGTCTTGCTGATTAAGTTAGCTGGCCAGCTAACCTAGAAATCCACTTCTCTCCACCCCCCTAGTAAAGGATTTCAAGCACATGACCTATGCCTGACTTTCTTTTTATATGTGTGGGTTTTAGGGATCAAACCTCAGATTCTCATGCTCACAGGGCAAGCACATTATCACCAGAGCGATCAGCTCAGTCCAAACATCTCAGCAAGTGGCACTGTTCAAATGTGTACCACTAAGTCAGTCTTGTTAGTGTTATTCCACATCACAGCCAAAACTGGGCTGTTTGTCGTCATCTCTGCTGTAGCTAATGTAAGCTGTGCGGGTTTCTGGCATTGACTGTTACAGTAGCCTGGCATTAGGACTCCCTGTGTCCCACCTTACATGCCCTCCATCCCTTTCTCCCAAGAGTCAGAGCCCTATTTTAAAGGTACAAGTGGGATAATCTCTTCCAGCAGTTCCGTGATGTAGTCAGAACAAAACCACAGCACTCTTACAGGCCTCTAAGACCCGTGATAATCTGGCTTCTGCTGAGTTTCTGCTCCTTGGCTCTCCTAATTCTGGCTCACTGTGGCCACCCCACTTTCTTTGTGGTCCATATTTGCACAAAGCTGCTTCTTGAGAATCTCTGGATTTTGAATTCAGCCTCTGAAGACACAATTGCCTAGCTGTTGCTTCATCTGGCAGAGGCCTTCTCGCCTTCTCTGGGCCCTGTTAATTGCTTGAGTCCTGTGTCAGGGTTAGACTGGGTTAGGGTAGGGGCTAGGTCACTGTTCCATTTCTCTCTTTTCTCCCTTTACTTCTGTTTGCTTTTTGGTTAGTGTATATAATATACAATGCATTTCATTATGACATGTGTAATGTATATTGATTATAGCCTGTAGTTCTTCTTGTCCCCATTCTGATCCTCCCAACTACCTTTTTTTTTTTTTTTTTTGACAGGCTCTCACTGTTTAGCCCAGGTTGGCGTTAAATTTAGAATCCTCCTACTTCAACTTCCTGAGTGCTAAGATTTCAGGCATGTGCCAGTATGCATGGCATATTCTTTATTTTTTTAAATGTTATTCTTTATTTGAATTTTCCTTACTTATTTTTTTTCTTCACTGGAATTTAATTATTATAGATGCAAAGTCCTTTTCTATATTATTCACTATAAAATTCCTAGTGTTTGGTTTAATTAGATACTTACTAAGCATTAAGTATTCATGTGTGTGTATATCTGAGGCCAATTGCTTATTTAATTTTTTATTTATGAATTTGAGACAGTCTCATTATTGCTTTCTTATTTATTTATTCATTCATTCATTCATTTATTTATTTAAGACAGCACCTCACTATTGCTTTTCTATCCATCTGTCCATCCATCAATCCATCCACCCATTTGAGACAGCATCTCACTGTGTATGTAGCTCTGGATGGCCTGGAGCTTGCTATGCAAATCAGACTTCCCTTGAACTTTTACAGAGCTCCTGCTGTCTATGCCTCTAGAGTGTTGAGATTAAAGGCACACACTTCCATACCAGCCTTTACCTTATTTTCTGAGATAGCGGAACCCACTGAACCTGGAGCTTGCTGATTTGTTAGATTGCCTCCTCAGTGCTAGGATAGTGTGCCTGGCCTTTTCACTTCAGTGCTGAAAATTAAATTTAGGTCTTTGTGCTTGCATGGTGTCTCAGTTAGAGTTACTGTTGTTGTTATGAAATACCATGACCAAAGAAACTTGAGGAGAAAAGGGTTTATTTGGCTTACCCTTCCATATTACTGTTCATCATCAAACGAAGTCAGGACAGAAACTCAGAGCAGGAACTTGGAGGCCAGAGCTGATGCAGAGACCATGAAGGGTGCTGCTTAGTGGTTTGCTCCTCATGACTTGCTTAAGCCTGCTTTCTTATAGAACCCGGAACCACCTGCCCAGGGATGGAACCACTCACAATTGATGGGCCCTCCTCCATCAATGACTAATTAAGAAAATATACTATAGCCTTTCATACAGCCTGATCTTATGGAGGCATTTTCTTTTTATTTGTTGTTGTTTTTCTGAGACAGGGTTTCTCTGTATAGTTCTGGTTATTCTAGAACACACTCTGCACACCCGGCTGTCCTTGAACTCACAAAGATCTGCCTATCTCTGCCTCCAGAGTGCTGGGTTTAAAGACCTGTGCCACTGCTACCTGGCTGGAAGAATTTTTTATTTTTTTATTTTTTATTGGATATTTTATTTATATTTCAGATGCCATCCCTTTCCCTATTTCCCCTCCTTAGATAACCCCTATCCCATCCCCCTCCTCCTTTTTCCTTTATACAATTTTCTTAAATGTTAATCAAAGGTTTTATAAGTTTGGTAATGCTCAATAACAAGATGCCCATACAATCAGAAGTGTAACCCAATACCCAACCTAGATATATCAATTATCTTTGACTGGCTGAGACACGAGGACATCTGCCTCCATGTCCCGCCCCCTCATCTCCTAGCTCCTCCTCCTCTTCTCCTCCTCTCCTTACTCCTCTTCTTTCTCTTCTTACTCCTCCCACCATAGCTCCTACATAGCACCCTTCCTGTTAAAATAAAACTTTTCTCTCAAAATACAATTAGAGCATAACTATACCAATTTGTGTCAGTAAGGCACAAGATAGACCTAATACCCAGTCCATCATTTTGTTGACTAACCAGAACTTCTGTCATCTCTCCTAACTACAAGACTTAGTTCTGAACCTGGCTTTTTTCTTGGCTTTAGAATGAATGTCAACTGAAAGCCATCCTCTCAAATCTTTTTTCTCAAAGTAAAAAGCCAGGATTGGCTATGAGACTATAAATCTTCAAGCCTGTCAGAAATCCAGAATGACTGAGTTAACTGAAATTATGAGAAGCACAAAGCATAGCTTCTAAAACTTCGCCAATTTATAGAGACCGCTGAACACCTGGACAGTCCCTGTACTACAAAACGTTGGAGCATCCGATCTTCAGCCTTCTGGTCTAGGATCATCTGACAGACCTAGTGATGCAGCATTATTAAGGGCTGATTACTCTGTCTTGGCAGATATAATCAGTCAACTATTCTGCAAGTGTGTTCTTTTCTGGACAGTAATTTGTCTGTAGATGAAATGAGGCAATTCTTGCCTAATGGCTCTCTCACCACAACTGGAGTAACTCCAAAGATGCTCAGTTTCTTCTTAGAATCAAAGACAGGAAGCTGTCAGGAGCAGACAGGTCTCTAATCAAAATGAACATTAATACAGAAATGTCTGTAATGTTAATTCTTTAGACTTCTGATGATTTGAAAACCAGCTATCCATGTAAGGTAATCTGGACTGTCGTCTGTTAACTCCTCTCAGCTATTTCTAAATAAAATATAGAAAACACCCTAACAATAAACTCAAAGCCATGAATTTGCTATAGGCCCTTAACTCACAGACTAACCATCTCAAATCAGTTAAAAAAAGTTAAAGACTGGGTTTAAGCCTTGTATTCCTAAATGTGTTATATAGGCACAATGCCTATGAGAGTAACAATATTAATCTCACTTTTATATCAATAAGAAGCTTGTACCAATGAAAACCTTAAATTTGAAATCAAAGTAAATGTTGTATCATTTAAGAAATTATAACTTCTGCCGGGCAGTGGTGGCGCACGCCTTTAATCCCAGCACTTGAGAGGCAGAGGCAGGTGGATTATAATTATAACTTCATCTTAATAACAATTATACGTATTTCTACCAATAGGTTATGGCTATGCAATAAATCCTAGCTAATCCTCCCTGTTCCAACAAAACCACTACTTTTCCCTAGAAAGACAGCCCAATATTAACTACCTCAGTCCCCAAGCCCAGGCAATAGGGGCGCTGACTCTTCATTAACTTCTTCAAGCTGATTACAGGCACGGAGATATTAGCTTGCTTGATGAGTAGATAACACCAAGGCTGTGTATTCTGCAATATACAATTCTCAAAACAAATTTTAGTATCAAGATATTTTTTTTGTTTGAATTCTGGAATCTAATCTTCTGGCAGCCTGCCTCTGTCATGTCTAATCCATATATTTCTGGGAGTTTCTATGAGGGTGTGCTCCCACCATCCTCCCATTCCCACCTCCCTGCTCCTGAATTCCCCAACACCAGGGAATTCAAACTTTCAGGCACCAAGGCCCTTCACTTCCACTGATGCCTAACACTTTACCCTATCCCCCCTCCTCCTATTACTATGAAGGTGTGCTCCCACCATCCTCTCATTCCTGCCTTCTTGCTCTCAAAATTCCCAATACTACGGAATCCAAACTTTCAGGCACCAAGACCCTCCACTTCCACTGATCCCTGGCAAGTCCACCCTCAACTACCTATACAGGTGGAGCCAAGAGTTCTCCCTTTGTGTTCTTGGGCTGGAGATTTAGAATGGCTACTCCAGCTTGTTTCTTAGGACCATTTGCTTGAAAAATTGTTTTCCAGCCTTTTACTCTAAGGTAGAGTCTGTCTTTGTCACTGAGGTGGGTTTCCTATATGCAGCAAAATGCTGGGTCCTGTTTACATATCCAGTCCGTTAGCCTATGTTTTTTAATTGGGGAATTGAGTCCATTGATGTTAACAGATATTAAGGAACAGTGATTGTTGCTTCCTGTTATTTTTGTTATTAGAGGTGGAATTATCTTTGTGTGGCTATCTTCTTTTGGATTTGTTGGAAGAGGGTTTGTTGCTCTTTAGGGTATAATTTCCCTCCTTGTATTGGAGTTTTCCTGCTATTTCCTGCTTTGAAATGCTGGGTTTGTGGAAAGATATTGTGTAAATTTGGTTTTGTCATGGAATATCTTGGTTTCTCCATCTATGGTTATTGAGAGTTTTGTTGGGTATAGTAGCCTAGGCTGGCATTTGTGTTCTCTTAGGGTCTGTATGACATCTGTCCAGGATCTTCTAGCTTTTATAGTATCCGGTGAGAAGTCTGGTATAATTCTGATAGGTCTGCCTTTATATGTTACTTGGCCTTTTCCCCTTACTGCATTTAATATTCTTTCGTTGTTTTGTACACTTGGTGTTTTGATTATTATGTGACGGGAGGTATTTCTTTTCTGGTCTAGTCTATTTGGCGTTCTATAGGCTTCTTGTATGTTTATGGGCATCTCTTTCTTTAGGTTAGGAAAGTTTTCTTCTATCATTTTGTTGGAGATACTTATTGGCCCTTTAAGTTGGGAATCTTCACTCTCATCTATACCTATTATCCTTAGGTTTGGTCTTCTCATTGTGTCCTGAATTTCCTGAATGTTTTGTGTTAAGAACTTTTTGCATTTTGTATTTTCTTTGACAGCTGTGTCAATATTTTCTATGGTATTTTCTGCACCTGAGATTCTCTCTTCTATCTCTTGTATTCTGTTGTTGATGCCTGTGTCTATGACTCCTGATTTCTTTCCTAGGTTTTCTATCTCCAGGGTATCTCCCTTTGTGATTTCTTTATTGTTTCTACTTCCATTTTTATGTCCTGGATGGTTTTGTTCAATTCCTTCACCTGTTTGGTTTTGTTCTCTTGTAATTCTTTAAGGGATTTTTGTGTTTTCTCTTTAAGGGCTTCTACCTGTTTACCTGTGTTCTCCTCAAATTCTTTGAGAGTATTATTTGTGTCCTCCTTAAAGTCCTCTATCATCATCATTAGAAATGATTTTAAATCTAACTCTTACTTTCCCAGTGATATGGGGAATTTAGGACTTTCTTGTGTGGGAGAACTAGGTTCTAATGATGCTAAGTACCCTGGGTTGCTGATGCTTATGTTCTTGTGCTTGCCTTTTGCCATCTGGATTTCCTGAGTGCTACCTGCCCTGTCTCTGACTGGAGCCTGTGTTTCCTATTATCTTGGTTGTTTCAGAACTGTGTGGGGTGGGTATTACTACTGGGGTTAGATCTGAGGCCCAAGATCTCCTCAGTTCTCAGGTGCAGACAGGAAGGAATCAGTGCTTTGAACCAAGAGTGACTGCCTGGGTCCTAGTGGGTCCCAGTTACTCCCTGTTTGGGGTGGGTGTTGCTGTCTGCTTACCTAAGATACTGTCCAGGTTAGAGCTCCTGGGAGGCCTGTTTCCTCTGGGTTCTGTGAGATTGGGGGCAGAGCTGCTGCCCGGGATGTGCTCAGTGCTCGGGCCCAGACCGGAAGGACTGGAAGAATTTTCTTAACTGAGGGTTCCTTGTCTCAGATGACTTCAGCTTGTGTCAAGTTGACATAAAACTGTCCAGCACACACGGCAAGCACTAGCTATTCTCAACTAAATGACTGGGAAGATTGCACTGAGTGAATACAGCATCAGAACTTTATGTACCTGTACTTACTTTGACTGCTGTCACTCTGATTAAACCATAGTTTTTAATACTTGGTTCTTTTTGTTCTCCATCTTTGAACTAGCCACATACATCTTCATGTGATCAGCCAGGACTTTGATTCTCCTTGCCTTAAAAACAAAAAGCATTGGAATTCTTTCAATACAGACTACTTTCTGGAATCACAAGGTAAATAATATTCTGTTTTTAATGTTTATTTTTTAATATTTCCTTCATTTTCTTAGATGTTTTACTATCTGACTACAGCCCGGTCTCAAATGACCCACATATAATTAGTGATCTCTATAAAAAGGCCACTCCTAAAATGAACAAGGATGTTTCATTGTAATAGGATTGTTACTTTGCTGTGAACATCCTGGTGGGACTCAGGTGTTACATCAGGGTCAAAAATGTTTCATTTTGATGACAGCAGATAAGTTAGTGCCTGCTCAGTAATGTTAATGCCAGTTAATGCCAGGTGTTCTGAAGTTAGGAAGTTGAGTTAGACTCTTCGCTGGGAAGATGTGCGTGAACAGGTTCTGAATCTGACAGTTCCTGGAGCCTGTGCTAGCCAGGCTTTGTCCCTGTGTCATTATAGTGACATAACCTAAGAAGTTAAGACTGTATGTAGGTTCATATTTGAGAGGACTTGTCCGTGGCTCTGATGCTGGGCTTTGGTGAGGCTGAAGACTGGCAGGGAGGATGAGGATGAGGATGAGGATGAGGATGAGGATGAGCAAAGCTGCTCACTTCTTGGCAGTGAGGACTCGAGAGAAAGAGGAGAGACGGACTCAGGGAAGGGACCTGGGACAAAACACAGCTTCAGTGGTGTCCCCAGTAACCTATTTTCTCCAGCTACGTCCCACCCCCTAAAGTTGTTACCACCTCACTGAATACTACAAACAGCTGGGACCATTCTTTCAGTACTCAAGGCTTTAGTGGGGGACACTTCATGTCCAAACGCTAAGGAGTTCTTGGATGAAGAGGGGCTCAGTAGTTCTTTGTTTCTTGTGGCAGGAGTTGAGCAGGTGTCTCCTGTTCTGTTAGCAGTGGTGCAGGGATGCTATGTATATTTGGGATGTAAGCCTTTTCCAGTGTATTTTCTATGCAACCCCAGTACTGCTGTAGTGTTAATGTGGCAGCTACCATTTTGCAAAGAGCCACCTGGGGAAAAGCATGGTATTAAGCCCATGATGTAGTTACATAGAGTGTGTCATCTCAAATGTAGGCTGCTCAGACTTAGAATCTGGGCAAGTACGTTTTTTCAGTGTGAAGTCTAGCTTTAAGGTATGAGCTTTAGGATACTGGGTATGTTGGTTAGAGTCATGTTTTTTTTTTTTTTTTTTAATTTTTTTTTAATTTTAGCTTTTTTCTTATTGTCTCATTGGGTTTCCAAAATAACTGGGATCTGCTCTTTACTTGTGTTTGTAGCTGTGATCAAGATGGTTCAGGAAGCCGGCAGAGTAACTGTTAAGGATGGGACTTGTGAACTCTTGAAGCTGCCTCTCCGGTGCCATGAGTGTCAACAGCTGCTGCCTTCCATCCCACAGCTGAAAGAGCACCTCAGGAAGCACTGGGGCATATGACATTTGCCTTGGTGGCCAAGTGCAGTGCTAGCATTTGTCTGCATTGCCTGTGTTCCGCTCAATCCTGAACTAAAGCATACAGCCTTCAAAACAAAGCTTATTTATTCTTGAGTGGCCACATATAGGGCGACTCTGGTTCAGAAACTGGGAATTCGGGTTTGTATGGGTATTCTCTGGTAATGGAGGCTGAGACATGCCTGATCATCCTTCCTAGGACCATGTCAGGCCTGACTAATGAGAGCGCAGAGCCAGCTTAAGACTCAAATGCACCATGTAGAAGCAGAGGACTGGTAATATATTTTGTTCCAACCTTCACCCTGGATCCTGTAGTGTCTTTTCATCAAGGTAGCTGAGGTTCTGAGGGGGCCTGGTTCTCTGACTTTAGTCTGTTTTATGATACTCTTCTTCCCTCCATGAGGAGGCTTTCAATCTACTGTACCAGGCTGAGTGTCTAGTGAACATATGTGGCAGTCATCTGTATAGAGAGATAATTTGTGTATGACTGTTCCAGGGAAGAAGAAGAAGTAGTAATACTGGGCAGAGTATGTTAACAGTAAAGCCTGTGCTGAGAGCAGCCTGGGGTGGTGTGAGCTGTCAGTGAACAGTAGTCTGTGCTGAGGGCAGCCTGGGGTGGTGTGAGCTGTCAGTGAACAGTAGTCTGTGCTGAGGGCAGCCTGGGGTGGTGTGAGCTGTCAGTGAACAGTAGTCTGTGCTGAGGGCAGCCTGGGGTGGTGTGAACTGTCAGGTAACAGTACAGTCTGTGCTAAGGGCAGCCTGAGGCAGTGTGAACTGTCAGTTAACAGTACAGTCTGTGCTGAGGGTAAGCCTGAGGCAGAGTGAACTGTCAGTTAACAGTAGAGTCTCCTGAGTGTAAGCCTGGGGCAGTGTAAACTATCAGTTAAGGGTACAGTCTGAGCCTAGGGCAGCCTGGGGGCAGTATGAACTGTATAGTCTATGCGGAGAGCAGCCTGGGGTGGTATGAACTCTATATAGTCTGTACTGAGGGCAACTTTGGTCAATGTGAACCATATAGTCTGTGCTGAGGGCAGCTTGGGGTAGTGTGAACTGTCAGTTAACAGTACAGTCTGTGCTGAGGGCAGCTTGAGGCAGTGTGTATAGTTAGCTTTAGGCAAATTTTACTGAGGCTTCAGCCACTGCTCTTGAGAATTACAGACATTTAACTAAACTTTAGAGAATGCTTCCCCAATGTATCTTGGAAAAAATAGATGTTCCAAAAGAGTTTATTTAATTTCTACCTAATACTGTATAGTAATCACATCGATAGTAAACTGAATATTTGGTTATAAACTGCAAGAGGTGTCTGTATCAGACAATTGTAAGAATGCCAGCTATAATGAAGAACATTTGGAGAATGAGGTAACCATGCTTACATTTCTTCATTTTGCACAAAATAGGTTTTTTTTTAAGGTTGGGGTGAGTGCATGCTGCTCTTCCTGAGGACCTGAGTTTTGTTCCCAGCACCCACATCAGATGGCTCACAGCCACCTGTAGCTCCAGGGGATCCTACACCCTCTTCTGACCTCTGTGGGCACTGTGTTCAAGTGCAGAAACCTGAATACAGATCCATACATTCATACATAATTAAAATCTTTTAAAAAGTAGGTCTCGTAAAGAAAAAAGTATAAATAATGACTTGTAGGAACCAGAAAAGGACACGAGGTTTTGAGGTATGTTTATCCTGTAGCCCTCTTCTCCCTAATGGGCTTTTACCACTAGGGGGAAGAAGACTGTCTGGACTCTGGATTACTTGACAGACGTGTTATTGCACAATTAGTTGAAGCCTTCCTTCAGAAGCAGAGGGAGGGATTGTTGCGCCCCGCTTGTCCAGCAAGGAAGACGCGACAAACCGGATTCTTCTCAACAGCCTTTATTGGAAGTGCTCTTTTAGGTTTCTGGGAGAGACTAACTGGAATGCTCAGAATGGGCTACTTATATACCCCCAGCCCTGGGCGTGGCAAAGCACATGGAGGTGTCCGATTGGTCAATTTGCAATGACTCATTAGCATACTCATTAGCATACCCCGCCCGGGCGGGGTGATTGGCCAGGTTCGTGGTACCCTAGTTGTACCTTATTTGCATGCCCCGTTTGGGAGGGGCTGGAGTCAAGTTCCTAAATGCACTGCGCAGTGCACTGATGGTTTTCCCTGAAAGCCTTGAGTTAGCCGCCATCTTGGATAGTCGCCTCAGCGGCTGACGGGCGAATGTCAGCCCGTCAGCCGCTTTTGAGGCTGCGGCGCTGCTTCTCTCGGCTGGCAGCCACAGCCGCTTTTAGTCTGTGGCACCGAGAGAAAAAACGGGCAGCCGCCTTGAGTCAGCGGCTGCACCGTAAGAAAAAACGGCAGCCGCTTTGAAGCGGCGGCTGCGCTGTGAGAAAAACCGGCAGCGGCGGCAGTGCCACCGCTTTTCAAGATGACAGACCTGCGGTGCCTTCCAGCCGTCAGGTCTGTCAGTTCAGCTTCCTACAAGGGATGATGGGAGACTGCAGAGTAGAAGAAAGCCAGCCACACCTAAAGTCAGGCACAGTGGCAAACTCTCCTGCAATCCCAAAGTTAGGAGACAGTGGAGCCAGGAAGGCCAGGAGTTCCAGGTTATCCTGGTCTGTATGGTGAGCTTGAGGTCTGGACTACATGAGCTGGTGTGTCACATAAGCAAATAACATATTTAAAAGGGGGAAATAAAATTATATCTGAGGTGCCAAAGCATATTATTTGCCCATTTGACCTTGGCTTTGTCATAGCCAGACAAGACAATTTTATCAAAGCAGTTGTTAAGGTTCGAATCTGGAATAACTCCCACAGGCTCATGTCTTAGAGTGGTAAGTCCTTTCCTTGCAGTGTTATTTAGATGGCTGTGGAGCCTTCAGGAAGTGACGCCTGGCTGGCAGCAGTAGATCTCCAGGAGCAGGCTTTTGAAGGTTATACCCGTTCCTGGTTGGGCTTCTTTACCTCCTGTGAACTGGCCACCCATCTCTGCTACTGCAGATTGACACACTGTGTATGTGTGTGTGTGTGTGTGTGTGTGTGTGTGCGTGTGTGTGCAGGCAAGAGGACAATTTCTGGAAGTCAGTTGTCTCCACCATGTGAGTCCTGGAGATTGACCTCATGTCATTGGACTTGGCTGTAAGTGTCTTTGCCCACTGAATTCTAGTAAGTCAGAAATACTTTTTTTAAAAAGTAATAACTTAATTCTCAAGTAAATACACCCCTCCCACACACACCCCCTTACCTCATCCCAAGCTATCCTGGAACTCATCATGTAGACTAGAATGCCTTTGAACTTGCAGAGATCTGCTAGTCTGTGGATCCAGAGTACTGGGATTCAAGTACACCACACACACACACACACACACACACACACACACACACACACACACACACACGTAGAAGGATTAGGTGGACATTGCCTGTATTTAATTAAAATTCAGTGTTTTCTGAGAGTGAAATATCATCAAGAAATATTCCCTTTTGCAGTAGTGTTCAGATCTGCCTCTTTAGAATGTTCTTTCTTTTTGAATGTTGATAGTGGTGCCTTGGCTGGTTTTGTGTGTCAAGGTGACACAGCTAAGAGTCATCAGAGAGGAAGAGAAAATGCCTCCATGAGATCCAACTGTAAGGCATTTCCATAATTAGTGATCAATGATGATAGCACCGTTGTAGGTGGTGCCATCCCTGGACTGGTAGTCCTGGCTCCTATAAGAAGGCAGGCTGCACAAGCCAGGGCAAGCAAGCCGTTGATTGGTACCCTGCTAGTGGCCTCTGCATCAGTTCCTGCCTCCAGGTTTTTGTCCTGTTTGAGACTTTCCTGTCCAGACTTTTTTGGTGATGGACATGATGGCTGTGGGATTGTCTGTCTGTCACTCTGGTTTTATGCTGTACCAGGACATTCCAAATTTGGAGGTGCATAATGCAGCATTACTTAAGCCATGAATAAGAATGAAATTGTGTCCTTGGCCAGATTACAGATACCCTGGAGATCATGTGAAACACATTCAGCCAGACTCAACAATTCCCTCATATTGATGGTTTCCAAGTTCTTGGCTCCCCTGACTCTAGGCCCATCCTGAGGCAGCATGGCAGAGGTGGTGGCACATACAAAGCCTGCTTGGCACCTGGGACACAGAAGCAGACAACACTTACTTATTCTGAGATTGGTCTTACTATGTAGCCAAGGCTGGCCTGGAACTCATGTAGCTCAGGTTGGTCTTGAATTCAGGACCCAACTGCCTTAGCCTTGAAGGTTCTGGGTATGTGCTAGTGTGCCCGGCTAGGATGTGTTCTCAGAATACTGTTTTCAAAGCATGAGATACCTTCATGTGTGGGTCACTTCGGGTCAACTAACCCTTCTGTGGCTGGTTCCTTCAGGTAAGAGGTGGAGTGCAGGGCAGAGGAGGGGCTTCTGGCACTCAGTTGGAAGGAGCCCATGGACCAGCTGGATTCTTATCTGCTGCTAACATTTCTACACCACAGACACTCTCTAGTTTATGGCAGCTGGGAACTTACTTTTGCTTTCAAGAATCCAGTGATAGGTCAGATTCTCAAATACAGCAGATTGTGGCTGGCCATGAGTGAGAAGAGACTCAAGATTTTAGAAAGAGATCCCAGTATGTAGACCTGACTGAATTTACCCCTGACAAGCTGACATTCCATTGCATGTTTACATGAATGAGAAAAAGGTGACTTCCCATGCCTGTTTAACCCGGATCCCCTGAGGCCGAAGCCCATAAGAGGCACAAATACATGACTCTATAGGGTGGGGACCCTGTTTCCCATGGAGTTCTCTATCACCTCCACAAAGGAATTCTGACTTTCTGGAAATAAAGAATACAAGATTTTGTTGAGTGAATAAAATTGTGTCATGTGTTTTGCAAGCAGACAGTAAAAAGACTTCTTTCACACTGGACTGTAACAAGCTTAGTGTGCTGTCTGGTCAGCCCGTTTGTTCATCTGATAAGCCTCTTGATATCATCCTAACTGGGCAAAGGGCTCCTATAGGTAGGAATGAGGGGGTTGTGGAGAAGACATTATGTTTCCCACCTAATGTTTTCGGTTTCCAGCTAACAAAATAGGGGCTTTCTTCTGAGGCAGTGCTTCAGAGTTTTCTCACTTTGGCCACCAGGTGGCAGGATGTGAATAAAGAATTTTAAATCATCCTTTGCCCTAAGGTTTTTTTTGTGAAGATACTATGTGAATCTCTTGTTTCAGAGTCAACACTTTAAAATAAAATAAGTACATGTTTTAACTCTTATCAGCAGATGTGAGTATCACAAAGTAATAGTTTCATTGTGACTCTCTTAAGACAGGTTTTCTCTGTCACATGGCCTTGGCTGTCCTGAAACTCAGAGGTCTTGTGCCTTAGAGTGCTTGTGCCTCCCCAAACGCTGGAATTAAGGTTGGACATCACCATACCCAGCTCATTACAACACTTTCATAGATAGCTGTGGTGCATGTTGGTTATATTTATCTCCTATAAGGGTTTCATTCATGTCCTTTGTTTTTTGAAGCAGTGTCTTGTGTGGATCTGCCTCCCAAGTGCTGGGACGAAAGGTGTATGACACTACTCTTCAGTCATCCAGTGCATCTTGATTGTGCTCGCCCCTCCCCTGACAGGATTGCATTCACCGTCCTCCCTATGTCCCCACAAGTTCATGTTATTTTTTATAAAATAGACTATTGAGGGGAGATGGCTTAGTGGTTAAGAACAAGGGTTGCTCTTCCAGAGGTCCTGAGTTCAATTCCCCGCAATCACATTATGGCTCACAAGCATCTGTAATGGGATCAGATGCCGGCTTCTGGTGTGTCTTAAGACAGCAACCGTGAACTTATATACATAAAATAAATCTTAAAAAAAAATAGCCTATTAAGTCCTGTCTACTTTTCATATATGTGTGGGTATGAGGCCATCCACCTCCCAGGAGCCAGAGATGTAGAGAAAAATGGACTTTCCCTCCTCCAGATGCTTTCAACTGTTTATAGCTTTTCAGCTAGGGGTGGGGCCATGAACCCCCCTATTAATATAAACCCCCTAGATGGAATGTTGGTGGGCTTGATTTCCTTTCAGATTGATTTTTATTTGTGTATATGTGTGTGTCCGTGTCTGTATATATTCACTGTCTGCAGGTGCCCACAGCGGCCAGAGGAGGTGCTCACATCCCACTGGAGATGGAGCTACTGCCAGTCATGAGTCTCCTGACATGGGCACTGGGATCTGTCCTCCGGAATTCTGAAAGAGTAGCAAATCTCCTTAATTGGCTCCCACAAGGTAGTTCCCCTGCTTCCCGCACAGGGATTCCTGGGAAGTGAGTGCTAAGTGGCAGTGAGCAGGCATGTATCCATGCTCTTGAGAAGTGGGAATGTTTTTACGGAGACTTAACTGCAGATGGGCTGATGTTAGAAGTTCTTTAGAAGCAAGATATGCTGCACGGGGTGGTGAAGGCCTGAGTCTGCGTGTCTACAGAACAGGGATGGTGAAGGTCTGAGTTTGCATGTCTACAGAACCGGGGTGGTGAAGGCCTGAGTCTGCGTGTCTATAGAACTGGGGTGAGGGTGGGGGTAGGGGTAGGGGGAGAGGATTGAGTCTGCATGTCTACAGAACAGGGGTGATGAAGGCCTGAGTCTGCGTGTCTATAGAACTGGGGTGAGGGTGGGGGTAGGGGGAGAGGTTTGAGTCTCATGTCTACAGACCACTGCAATGAACCTACTGCTTTTTTGTTTTTTAGAGACAGGATTTCTCTGTGTAACAAGTTCTAGCTGTCTTGGACTTGTTATGTAGATCAGGCTGGCCTTGAACTCACAGAGATCTGCTTGCCTTTGCCTCCCAAGACATGTGCCACTATGTCCAACAAGCCTCCTTTTTTTCCCTTTTGCTTCTTTTTGAAAAATAGTTTTTAAAAAGGTTTCATTTTATTCTCAAAATACCACATACAATAAATCTATATTGGAGGTTTCATATTTTTTCAATTTACATTTTTATTTTTTTAAAGAATTTCTTACAAAGGTACTGTATTTGCATGCTTCTACTCCTTCAACCATTCATCCAACTCTTCCTGTGTCCTCCACTTCCTCTCAAGTTAATGACATCTTCTTGTATAATTATTGTTACACACACACACACACACACACACACACACACACACACACACACACTCACACACACACACACAGATCTACTCAGCCTATTTAGTGCTATCTTACATACATGTTAGGGCTGACCACTTGGGATTGGATGGCTGAACAAAGGACTTTCTCGGGAGAAGACTGATTCCCCCTGTTGGTAGCCATCGATTGCTTGTAGTTCTTCATCAAGGGATGGGGCACTGTGAAATTTCCTCTATCCCTAGGCATATTGACCAGGGTTGTCATTATTTATTGTCTTGTTTATTGAGATTTCTTGGCTGCAGCATCCTTGTTAGGTTTAGATGACACTGTCTTAGAGCAGGCCTGCTGGTCCTCCAGCTTACCATCTGCCCTCTCTCTGAGCTGCTTCCTGAGTGTTAGAGTTGCATTGTAGCTGCAGCAGCTGGCATGTGGCACCATCCAGTCACTTACTCTCTGCATCTTGACTAGTTGTGGGTGTCTGCAGTAGCCTTTGTCTACTGTAAAAGAAGCTTCTTTGATGAGAGGGTGAGAGCTACACTTACCTGTGTTTATAAGGATACATATTTAAAATGCGATAAGAAACCGTGTTGGTTTAGGAAGGTGGTAATAGGTTCTCAAGTAGCCACTGAGAGTTGGCTTGACTTACATATCCTCTTATTGAATCTGCCTTAGTCTAATTAGACATCTCTTGCTTAGGGGTAAGACATCTCACCCCTAAGATAATAACGCCACTGATGTACTGTGGAGAGATTGCTGCTGTGGTTTGTGGGCTTCACAGCTGGGTAGGACTACTGACTGCTTTCTCCCTTGGGTGCTTGCACTGTACCTTTTGATACAATGAGAGCCTCGGGGAGGAGGCTTCCAGGTCAGCTTGGTTCTCCCAATCCTAGGCCCCAAGTGTACGATGTCTTTAACAATAGAGTCTTATCTTCAGGTTTTGTGAGTCTGACAGTCTGAGTTGGACCTCTGGAGCCCATATAGTGTACTGGAAGGAGGGTACACTATATGACTCCCAAAGTTGTTTCTGATCTTTCTGTGTACTATGGCACATGAAATTCCCAATAATAACTACATGGAAAACAAAAAACCCTCAAACCATTAGAATTGATGGCTACTTCCAGAAGAGAGATGGCAGAGTAGTCTCTCATCCCTGGGAATGGTCAGTTTACAAAAGACAATTGAGTCTCCTTTCAGAAAATAGATTTCTTTTCTCATGCAATATATCCTGGTCACAGTTTCCCCTTCCTCTACTTTTCCTAGTTCCACCCCACCCCCAATCTGGATCTGCTTTTTTTCCGACTCTCATTAGAAGAGGATAGTCTTCTAAGAGCTGACTATAAAACAAGATAAATAAGATGATAAAACGCAAGCCATCATGTCATTGTGGATGGAGAAAGGAAACCAGACTGAAAAAGCCAAAGAAAATCCACAGGAATCAGAAACCCACACCCAGGAGTCCCATAAAAACAGTAAACTGTAAGTCATAATGATATGCAGAGGACCTGGTACAGACACATGGTAGCCCTGTGCCTGTTGCTTCCATCTCCGAGTTAACCTGAGTTTGATCACAATGATTTGCGGACCTTGCTCTCACGGTGTCCTCTCTTCCCTCTGGCTCTTAGAATCTTTCGACTTCCTTTTCCAAGGGGTTCCCTGCACTAGCTCTGAGGGGAGGGATCTGATGGAGACTCCCAGTTAGAGCTGTGATTCCAAGGCCTCTGTGCATATTCTGACTTACGGTTTTAGTGCAGATATTTACTGCACAGCCCATTCAGAGCTTTTCTGCAGGTCACTTCTGAGGCAGCCATGTCAGGAAAGGATGACGCACACGCCCTCTGGTGGCTGCTATGACTCAGTGCTGGATGCTGTTCTCTTCAATGCAGCATGTGTGCCCTCCACTGCACGTCCCCATATTTTCAAAGTGAGGGAACACTCTGCAGGGAAGTTTGTGTGCTAAGATGCATTCAGTGGAAGAGAATTCTTTAAAAATTCATCAATATGTGAGGTCCTTTTTGGATGGACGCTTTGAGGGGACCTTGTTTTCTGGAGACCACAGTTAAGGATTTTGTTTTATATTTTTGAGATAGGGTGTCATATAACATAGTCTGACCTTGCACACCCTATATAGCCCAGACCCCTAACTTCTGATCCTTTTACCTGCACCTCCTGAATGCTGGGATTGCAGGTGTGAGCCAGTATGCTAAGTCTGTGTGGGGCTGGAAATCCAGCCTCAGACTTTGGTCCTAGTAGGTAAGCACTCTATGAACTTTCATCAGGGTGAAGTTCTTATATAAAGTGTTTACTCCTTTCCCAAGGATCTCCTCTCCTCATAATAAAAACCTACCACTAAAGATAAGACTTTCCTGAGGAGAGAACACCATTGCTAGCAGACAGGCAAGCACATTAGGGAGACTGGAATGTGAGACCACCATCCTTCTAGGCTGTTTGTGTCCTTGACAGGTGTCAGTGGTTTGGGGTTTCAGGAGCCCTTCTTGTCTTTGGGCTGGTTTTGTTAAATGACTTTTAATTCCAAGATAATTGCTTTGATTTGGATACCCGTGCCCAGCCCATATGTTGAAAGCTTGGCCCCTACATAAAGGTGTTGCTGGCCAGTGGGGCCTTGTTGAGGAAGGTCTGGTGACTGGGGGCATGTTCTTGAAGGGGATCTGGGACTCTGGTCCCTTCCTGTTTCCTTTTTGTTTCCCAGTACTTGAATGTACTAAATGCTCCTGTCTCCCAGGCAACCGAGCTAAGCAACCATGCTCCATGCCTTTGAAACTGTGAGCTAAGCCAAACTTGATCTCTCCATTATTCCTGTGGTGACTGAAAGCTGAGCAATGCAGAAATTCTCAGCAGAGCCCCTCGCCCCTGCCTGCCTGCCAGTGGAGAGGCAGTGCCGTTCAAAGAACTGTGCATTTGCCTTGAGTGTTAATCCTGAACCCACTTCAGGATGTGGGCGAACATGAGCAAGAGCTGCTACCCTGGATAAGAATCAGACTTTTGTAGAAGATTAAATGATCACAGTTTGGAAAGAATTTGTCACCCTGTGTGATCTGCCTGGGGCGCTCTCCAGAACAACCAAAATTTGGCTGCAAACTTTTTATCTTTTTGAACCTTGGGTTTTCAGGAGGCACTGTGCCCTGCTAAGCACTGTGTTCCACAGGCAGTTTGATTTGCAGTTGAAAATGGTAGGAGGAATGCCAGACCAGCATCTGCATAAATAGAAAGATGGAACCAATTCTGAAAGAGAGATGGCTTCCACAGCAGGGGATGTCCATGCATTCCAGTGAGCTCTGGGTATGGGGCAGGGCATAGGAAGATGGATGGGGCCAAAAATTAATTCCCATGTGTGACATTTATTTATTTAGTCTCTTTTTGGGTTGTTATATGAAGGAGTTTTACTAGTCCAACTTAAAAGCAGACTCCAAATAGTTGTATTATACAAACTTTGATGGTTTCAAACGTGTAATAAGGGATGGAAGGGAAAATCTTATAACAAGGAAGTCCTCACCACAGCACTTAAAACCCAGGATCCTTCAGCTAATCACCCTCAGCCAGGCCAGTCTGTGCCAGAGACTGGCACACACCCTTGTGCTAGCCTCCCTGTAGCTGGATTTCTTCTCCAATTTCTGGGTTCCTCCTCTTTTCTCCCTCCTCCCCCTCCTCTTCTTTTTTGTCCTCTTCTTTCTCCTCTTCCTCCTCTCCCTTCTTGAGATAGGGTTTTTCCATGGCTATCCTGGAATTCACTATGTAGACCAGGCTGGCCTGAAACTCACAGAGATCTGCCTGCCTCTGCCTACAGGGTGCTGAGATTAAAGTCATGAGCCACTGCTGCTGGGTATCAAATTTCTTTTAATCCTGAGTGATCCCTTGGTCAGTAGTTAGGGTCTTCATGCTGTTTCTCTGTTGAATTCCATGGGTGTAGCTGCCTGCGGCTATGTGTAACCAGGTTCACCTGAAAGGAAGGCTGGGAATGAAAGGGGATTGGAGGGCGAGAGAAAACATGAAGCCAAGACAATGTATTCTGATCAAGGCCCGAAGTTTAATATTTTGCTTTCACATATAAAGGGGAAGCCCCACCTCCAAAGTCTCTTCTCATTTCAGCCCAGCTGCTGGATGAGGGGATAGCAGCCCAGAGGTGTCAAGGTAAGCACTGTAGGTGGTCCATTCTTCTTAGCTCCTGTAGCAGACTTCTGGGCTAGCCAAGACCACAGTCAATGCCTTCTAGGTCCTATTATTTTGGTCTGCTATGGTAAACAGCTTGTTCAGGGCTGCTCAAGGCTGGGGGGAGGGCACAGTTTCCCCCTTAATTTTTAAGATGGCAGTGCCAATATCTAAACGGGGCACAAAATTTCATCCTGTCTAGGGTCTCAAGTGACCAGGCGACCATGCCTGGCTTACAATGAATAATATACACTAAAAGATTCAAACTCTTAATTTCTTGTATTAAAGCACCAACAATTTTCTTTTCTTTTTTTATAATGTAAGGCAATTAACTATTCTTTAAGGCAAACCTTTCTAATGATATCACTCCATGGGTTCTCGAAAATTACAAGCAAATTTACTGAATGCAAACCTCCCACCTTTACCAGAAATGTAAAAGAATGGTAAAAACAATCTTCTAGATGTATAATAATTCTATATGCAGTTACTGGAATGGCAGCTGGAGTAGGCAAGTCAGGCTGTAGTGTCCCATTAGTTTCATAAATCTTAAGCTTAAACTTTGTTTTGAATTAATTCAATAACCAATCATTTTTAGCTGAGTGAGAGTATCAGATAAAGGTCAAGCTGAAGGCAACCTGTCCTCTAATAATTGCTACATAACTTAAGATTAGGTCTCTTGCTAGTAATAGATTGAACCCAATATACATTAGAGGAACCAAAGCCATCTCATCCTCCTTATTAACAAATTTGGAAGGAAGAGGATGCACAGGAAGAAAAACAAGTTGAACAATTCTTTTGCCAGCAGGTACAGTTACAATGCCATGGGGGAAGCAGGCATAATTTAAATTTCTCCCTCATAGTCACTATCTATAACTCCTGGCCCATAAACTGTTTATTGTGAATGTCTTTGGGTCTTAGATTGACCCCTTTCCCCACCCCCCTCCCCCAGCAAGAAACAAGCAAGGCAAAAAACAAATTCCAGAAAACACCTTTCTAGGAGCTGGTCATGAAGACCCAAAACAAAAGGAATGTTTGTCACCCAAGCTTCTGCTGAGCTCAGTCTGCATTATCTTAATTCAAATGTAAATGTTCTTAATCTTGGCTGGTTTTCTGAGGCCTGACCAAAAGACTAGGCCTATACTGCACTGAAGTTGTTGTTGTTGTTGTTTTTAAAACCTTATTTAACTCTATCTGCTGTATCTTTTTCTCTATAAACATGGGCAAGTCAAAAAATCCCAAACTCACAATTGAACTGCCAACTGTAGCCAATGGAATATTGGCAGTTTAACTATATTTTTAAGCTTCTTTTGCAACATTAGAGTATTGCCATAATTTTGAGAAACAAAACCAATTTTTAATGATGTAAACACTCTATTTTCTCTAAAATCAACACAAAGTAGATTACATTTATGTTAGAGAGTTTTTCTGCTAGTTCTTACATATGAATGCACGATAGTGCAGCTTTTAATATCTCACTAAAGAGACATTGCTTTTAAATCTTATCTTTATACATCTGGTCTCTGAATGACTCCAACCCTGAGTTAACAGTTTTAAAGCCAACTTTCTGTTACCAAGCTTGCAAATTTTAATAAAACCCAGTAACATATAGGCAATGACCTACAATCAAGACATGCAGAACATATTTATACCTTTAAAATCAATCAGAAACAAATTTTTCTATCTGCAATTTCAAGATAAAAGCACCTTGTCACAGAGATTTTTCTAGGACAAACAACTCTTAGCTTTCTTATAGAATCCAAATAGCTGCTGGTCCCTTTAAGAGCAGCTTATACAGACAATCAACTTTTGGTCAGGCTTTTCCAGCTCAGCTCACTCTTAGCTACAGGTGTGAGAAAACTTATCAGCCTCTGCTGTGCATATTAAGACTGCCTTTAAAACCAAGTTACACTAGACCAAGGGGTGGATGAGTAGCAGCTTTAACAGTTTTTTGTGTATTTAACATGAAACAGAACACCATTCATTCAGACAATGAAACAAAAAAACAGACAGTTGACACTCATGGACATTGGCATGTCAAGGACAAACAATAAACAAGGGCAGAATTATGGACTTCTCCTGTAAAAGCCAGAAAAAAAATTGCAAGACGTTTCTTGAATATTCTCCTGTTTCTAGGAGAGCTCTGAAACAGCCCTTTCCTTCTTTTGCTGACACAACCCAGAGAGCACAACTGCTTTTCTGAAGCCCTTTCTCTCTCTCAAATACAAGATCTAACTCTTCATCTCTTTCTTTAAGAGATATATTGGCGGCTACTGATATGTACTACTGAGTGCCCTGTCTTTTTCAGTTTTCCAATTCTTTCTAACCCTGCTCCTCTCACCTGAGGCAGCTCTTGGGCTGCAGGCTGATGCCCATTAGTATTCTCCTATCTAAAAATTCACTGTCACCTCCTAGGTGAGCTCTCATCGGTCGGGTCAACACTTACTCAACTAGACCGTATCCCACTTAAACACTTTTCCTGCAAACAGTGCCATAACTTAGGTAGCATCAATGCTGGTCGTTGCTCACCAAGTGCTCATGGTACTCTTCTTTTTCCATGTTCTGTGGAGCTCCACCCAGGACAGTGTTCCTCAGCTGGTCTTCCGTTTTCAGGTCCCAAGATTTGGGTGCCAATCTGTAGCCGCCTGTGGCTACGGGTAACCGGGTTCACCTGAAAGGAAGGCTAGGAATGAAAGGGGAATGGAGGATGAGAGAAAACACATGGGAAGACTCCTCAGTCCAGTAAGAAGCAGGTCATCATCATCCTTACTATCCTTAGCACCAGCAAAGGAGTTGGAAGAAGGAAGGTTCTAGCTATCAGACCAGCAATGTTCCTCAATGGAATAGCCTGTGGAAGGTGGCTGTGGGACAAGTGGGGGACACAGTATTTCGAAGTGGAGAACACAGTGTTAGGATTTGAGGGACACAGTGTTGGGAATTGGGGGACACATTGTTGGGAAATGAGAGGGCTGGGGGGGGCGTGGCTGAATCCCTAGCAAGCTGTTCAGTAATTGGGACCATGATGGCAAACTTTATCATTTTGTCACAATCTAGCATCACCTGGCAAGAGAGTCTCCATGAGGGACTGTTTAGGTCAGGTTGGCCTTTGGAAAACTATCTTGATTATTGTCATTATGGTAAGAAAACATGACCTGGGTAGACTATGTGAGGGGATGAAGTGAGCTGAGACATAAGTACACAAACATTAATTCATCTGCTTCTGCTTCTTGGCTGTAGATGTGGTACACTGTTGTTACCATGTGCTGCTGTGGCTTCTCTGACAAGGATGGACTGTAACCTGGAACAAAGTGCCAAAGCAAACCATTTCCCCAGAGCTGTTTTTTCATGATATTTGTCATAGTAACAGAAATGAAACTAAGACCCCATATTAGAGAAACAGAAACCTGCTCCTTCCAGATGAAACTTCTACCTAGGTTGGCAGGAGTCTGGACTTTGGAGGTTCTAAAGTCACAGTACTGGGGCTCCTGCTGTTATGTTTTATAAAAATAAAGAGGAGAGAGGGAATATGTTTGGTGGATGTGCAGTCAGGTATGAGAGAAGGGGTGCCTTTGCAGGCTCATGCCTGAGGCGTCCCTTCCCCCTGAGGGACCAGCCACAGGAATGTATAGTATAGAATAGAGTTTCTTCAGGGCATGGGGAGGGGAGTTGAGAGGGTAGCAGAGACAGGGAAAGGCAGAGAGTAGAGGAGTAGAGGTCAGCCATGAGCACGTGGAGGGGGGAGGCAATGGGGAGAGGAGGATCAGGAGCAAGGGGACAGAGCAAGAGCATAAAGCAGAGAGAGTGAGGAGGGGGCAAACAGCTCCTTTTATAGTGATCACACACACCTGGCTGTTGCCAGGTAACTATGAGACAGAGCCTAGACAAAATGCCAACACCTGCTGTGCCAGTCATCAATCCTGGCAGGAAGGCCAAACTGTGCCTCTCTTTGCTTGAGTTCACAACTCAGAAGTTATGTCACAGGCCAGGCTAGGAGGTGGAAGATGCAGCAGTCAGAACCTAGAATGCATGACCCAGGGTTATAGTTCACTGGTAGAATACTTGTCTAACAGGAGCCTACCAAGGGGCCTCTGTAGCCTCACAGAGCATTCCTTAAATGTCATGTCTGAGCCTTGAATGCCTTGGGCACGTATTAGAAGGGAGTCGAGGGCATCCTCGAGTGCTGAGCCGAAGGAGAGAATCATGATGGCTGGGTATGCCCTGGAAAGCTGGCTTCTTCCCACACTCCCTGTCAAGAGCTCTTATGCCACCCAGCTGCATCTGCACAGAGTGATGGTTTTGTTTTAGCAATGCTAACAGAGGACAAAGGGTAGCTAAAGCCCAGCTCACTCTGTCAGGATCTCTGTTGTCCCTGAGTGGGAGGCGTAGTGGAGACCAGCTATGGCTCTTGGGATATCCTTCCTGCTCTAGCGGACTTTTCTGAACCTTGGGTTAAAACCTCCAGGAGTAATGCAAATAGTACATCTAAAGTGCCTGGGCGTGAGGCCTGGCACTGGAAGTTTAGAGGTCCTCTCTTTTTCCAGACAAGGAGCAGAGGGGTGCAGGTGACCAGAGATGTGCCCGGGAGGACATGTCTGGACCTTCCTCTACTCCCTCATTCCCTCTCTCCCTCTCTCCATCTCTCCATCTCTCCTTTCCTCCATCTGTCTCTCTCTCTTTCCCTCCTTCCTTCCCTTCTCCCCTTCCTTCCTCTCTCCCTCCTTTTCTCCCTCCCCCCCTTTCTTCCTCTTTCTCTCCCTCTGCAGTCCACCTAGGAGAACAGCTGCTTGCCTGGCAGGCTTTGTGGTAGGGCTGCAGTGTGGTGTAGTGGTGATCTGGGTTCTCAGCTCTGCAGGAAGGAGACTGTGAGTCCTGCTCCCAAATGACTGGAGGTGGAGTGGGTTTCAGCCTATGCGTGGGTTTCTGCTTTTTGTGATAAAATGTCAACACAGTCTTGACTTTCATTAGTTTTATGTTAACCCAAACCACTCACACACTAGGCAACTTTAGAAGCTGCAGAGTCTCTGGGTTCGATTCCCAGGTCTACCCCTTAGCAGCAGCATGACTCTGGCCAGCTGTAACTCCATGATCCTCCCGTTTCTCACCTATAAAGACTCAGAAATTTCATATCTAATGAAAAAACTATTTTCAACAAGAGAAAAATAGGAAAAAATATTAAAATTAAAAAAGAATTTTCATAAAAATATTCTTTATCTTCCTTTCCAAAGTTCCAAACTCACAGCAGTCTTTTGTACATAATGTAAACTATATCTTTTGAAGTAGAGAAACACTCTGACAGGTGAATTAACTCACACGTGTGTAGGGCAATGATTAAGTTAAGTCATTTGATCAGGTGCAGACTAACCTCCCAACTGGTCTGTTGTACCTCTGGGAAAGGAACCGTTTATAAAGTACAAGCACCCATTGCTACCAGAATACTCATGTCTGGGGGCCTTTCCTATGGATGTCCACCTGTTCTGTCCCCACACATCTGAAGCTTAAAGCAGTGTGATCAATGGCTAAGGTGCCCAGGCCATCTCTTCTTTTTGTCCCACTGCTTTGTGTCTGGCTCTCCCAATGCGCATTTGTAACTACATTTTGCATATTATGTCTCCTTAATTTAAAAGTGAAACAAGAGTTACCAAATAGAGGAGATCAAAGCTCATTACAGAGGACAGCACAGGCAGCTCTCTGTGTGGTTTCCTGTGTAGTCTTGTGGAGCAGGACTTTGTGTTATAATAAAACATAAAGAGTAACAACATGAGAAACAGTTGCTCTAGCAGCCCACATGTCCAACCTGAGTTTGAGCTGCCCCAGGTAGACCTGACCCAGCTAGACATATCTAACAAGTGCTTCTTGTTTCATGCCCCATAACTTAAGAGACATACCTGTGAGCTTTTGTTAACTTGACACACATGTAGACATACTGAGAAGAAGGAATGGTCTGTATTAGATTGGCCTGTGGCCACGCCCATGGGGGCATTTTCTTAGTTGCTAAATGAGGGAGGAGGACTTAGCCCACTGTTGGCAGTGCCATTCCTGGGCAAGTGGGCCTGGGCTATACCAGAGCTAGCTGAGCAAGCCAGGGGACATGGGCTTCTGCTTTAGTTCCTGCCTCTAGGTTCCTGCATTGAGTTCCTGCCTTAGCTGCTCCTGATGATGGACTGTGATTTGTAAATCAAATAAACCCTTTCCTCCCCAAGTTGCTCTTGGTCAGTGTATTATCACAGCAACAGAAAGCACACTAACAAAAGGTGGTGATCTGTTAAACTGCGTTTGTTTTTTTAAAGTGGCCCTTTTAACTGGTACTTATATCAGTAAATGTACTTTCATTTAAACTGGGGCATTCTGAAGTCCGTGCCTTTATCTACGTAACTGTTAGAGAGAAGGATGGGGATGGGGACGGAGGAAAGAGGCTTGTGGGTCTCCTTAGGACGCTTCACAGCGTTTCTATTAGCAACTCAAGCCGACTTTGGGACACCTGTAACGTTGCTGGGCTGACTGCGCTGTAGGCTAGTGATGCTCTCCTTATCACAGCTTAGGGAGACTTTGGCCGCTCTGGAAACTCCACTTAACTCCTGTTTCTGGCAGATTTCCAGACCAAAGTCTCCTGGTGGGAAGAGAATGGCAGTTCCTGAAACTTCTCTGGCTGTGACACTGACTTTGAGTCCACTGTTCTTGTTTTCTGACTTGACAAGGCCAGTGTTTATTAGAAGGTCCGTATTCCTGGCAGCAGGCAGCATATCGAGGAACACTTAGCTGTCATCAAATCTTCCGGAAGCTTCTGAGAAGACCGCATGAATATGCTTGGCATCCTTACTGTTTTTATGTGTATGAATTACTTTTCTGTTGCTGTGATAAAACACCATGGCCAAGGCAAGTTACAGAAAAGAAAAAGAGCGCATTTTGCTTGTTCCAGAGGGGTGAGAGTCCATCATTGTTGGGCCCCACTTCGGCCCTGGTTTGGGCCTTGTGGAGAAACCGAAGCCTGGCTCGAGTTTTGAGAGCAATCTTAGTCACTCGCGTCCTGGAGTGACTCAACCGGAACTGTTTAGCCCCGCCCCTGCTCAGCTGTTGCTGACGTAGAGCTTTGCTATTGGCCCTGCCAGTCACCCTTCCGCACCCCTAAGTCATCAACCCCACCAAAACCCCTCCTCCCTATGCTCCGAGTTTATATAAACAAGAGGTTGTTACATTAAAGTTGAGTCCTGGTCCACCAGACTCCCGGCCAGGCGCGGTTCTTTGGGCCATCACTCACCTTCCCGCTCAGCCCAGGAGAGACCCGGCTGGACCGGGACCTCTCTCTCTCCTCTCCTCTGGACCTGCCGGCTGCAGGGAGCTGAGACTGGGGCCCTGTGTGAGGAACTTCTCCCCGCTCTTCCTGAAGGAAGAACGCCGACAGGCCAATGGGTCTGAGGGTGAGTCTAATGCGCCCCCCTTTGAGCTTTGCATCCACGGAGAAATCACGAGACGCAGAGATCAGGTAGTTACTGCAAAAACGAGGCTTTTTAATCTTTATCACCCACGTGGAGAAACGCGGAGAGACGCGGAAGGGAAGGGCTGAGGAAGGGGTCCGGCTTAAGTACAGTCTAGAGTGACGTATTCACTTCTGGTTGGCTGTTCCCTCACCACATGCCTCGGGATTGGCAGTGACTAAGCACGCCTATCTGCCTAGCAACTGCGCAGATAAATGTTTACATCTGGAGAAGACACGCGGCCAGTGCCATCTTGGAAATGCAAATGTGTAGCCACTGAAACAGCGGCTCACTACATCTCCCCCTGTTTAAATTATTAATATGAAACAGCCTTTTGCCGATTAAATGTAGTACCAAATAGGATTCGAACTCAAACCCGATCAAGCAAACTCCATCTTAGGGGAATAAGCGATCAAGAGCTTATAGCCCGAAGAATTTTTCCTTACCCTAACCAGGTGCAATGGAGACCAGTCCTCTGGGTGCACGGGCTAAGGAAATATAAAGAGAATTGACACCCATCCCTGTGCAATGGAGTATATATAGCTCCCAGGGGTGCAAGGGCTGTCAACCTATTATTAGGTACCACAATTATTTAGGCAAGAGCTGACTGGACTAGACCTCTCATCTATCCCAGTGCAATGAGCTGAGCTCCTGGGGTGCATAGACTGAGAGGGTCTCTGTCATAGGCTATTTTCCAGCCCAGATAGTCAAATTTCAGGGAGGGATGCTTGCTCCAAGGCTGCGAGTGCTTAGGCTTTAAGCTACCTTGTCACTTATTTTGCTGGGCTCTGAGCTTACAAACCAACCATCTATGAATACTAATTCACATCATAGGGCTGTACCAATCAAGCCTATTCCTGCTCTTTAGAAAGAAAGAAAGAAAGAAAGAAAGAAAGAAAAGGGCAGAAGACATTTAAGAAGTAAAATCTCCACGGGGAACAGGTTCCATCCGCACTCCATCAAGGCTGGAAATCCGGATTTGTAATAGTTGTTGTATCTGGTCTAACTTCCCATTCCACTTTCCTTTTAAATAAGCAGAAAGATTATGGCTTTAAGTAAATGCATCATTCACAAATCTTAGAGGTGAAATACCTGGATGTGGGGTCGCTGAGACACACAGCTTATTTGAGCCACATCTGTGAGCCCCTTCACATGGGCTAGAGCCAATCAACTCTCTGATTGACCAAAGTCTATTTTAAGTCTCCATAATGATGTACTGAGATGGGCACAAAGGTAGGCACATGCACAACCAAGGCTAGGTCTAGTGATCCATTTTAGCCTTGTGCTAAAAAGCATGTAACATTCTTATAATTCAAGATATCAGAATTATTCTGAAGGTTGGATAACATAAAGAAAAATGAAGGGTCTACACACACCAACACCGGTTGTGTAGATGTATTTTTAAACACCTTATTAATTTTTAATGTTATTTAAATGGCTAGAGATATTAAATCTTGTAGCCGAAACATTCTGCACTTTATGAAACATATTTAACAAGACAAAGGCAGATATACCCCTTTTAAACATTTTAACAGTGGCTACAACACATAATTTAATTGTGTTGAAGCAAGATAAACTCAAGAAAATATACATATGATTTAATTTAGGACTTACATCCCTTTGAAAACATTAAACAGAGGTTTTAAATCCTCTTATGGTAAGCTTAAGATGGGGTTTTAGTCAAATAATATCTCTTAACAACCTTTAAAATTACTAAGAGTAAATCAAGATTAAAAGTAAACTATTTTTCTTTGCATGTACACTCACAAGCCAGAAGATGGCGTTAGATCCCCACCACAAATGGTTGTGAGACACCACGTGGCCGCTGGGAGTTTAGCCTTTATATTTTAAATTAAGTCTAGCCTTTAATGGCTGAGCTATTTCTAAAGCCAAATTGATTCAAACATAGAAGGACACTGTCTTTGAATACTTTTTTGGAGTAACAAGTATTTTAAAAATTTTAAGAGCTCGCTATATTGAAGCAATAGCTTGTAGAAAAAATTTCTTTAGAGAAATCCACTAATCAAATATAATATACACCAAAGGATTTAACCTCTTATCCTTTTGTATTAAGGCAACAAAATTTGTATATATATGTAAAATATAAAACATTACCCATTTTCTGAAGCAATTATTTTTTAACAAATATTGTTCCATGGGCTCTTAAACATTATGAATAAATTTATTACCTATAAACCTTTTACCTCTACCAGAAATGTAAAGGAATGGTATAAAAATATTTTTTATGTAAACATTTATTGAAATGGTAGCTGGATAAGACATGTTAGGCTGTATAAAACTTAAATTTGAACTTTATTTTGGATTAATTTAATAACCCATCTTTTTGTCTCATGAGAATATCGGATAAAAGCCAATTTTATTCTCTAATAATTGTTACACATATTAAAGGAATCTAAGGAATCTTATTTTTAACAACTTTGAATATAGAGGAATTAAGCACATTTTTAGGATCTGGTCTTTAGACTCAGAATGAAAACTGCCTTTTCTGGTCGCAGCCTGCAGGTCTTAATTCAAATGTAAATGCACTTAACCTCCCTCTGCCTGCCTGCCTGCCTGCCAGTTCAAGTGCAGTCTCGAACTGAGAGATTTTGCCTTTATTTAAAACCTTAAATTTGAACTAAAAACCTCTGGAACAGTTTAAGATTTTACCAAATCCCACAGCGATATACTCAGCCACAAATGGCAGGAGAGTCAGAGTTGAAATCTTGTAATCCAGCTTCCTTCTTTCTGATCCTCCGAAGGCTCCCGCTCCTGCAGTCGTGTCTGCACCACGGGGGGCCAGCGACTCCAGGCCGCGCTCCGCCATCGCGACCGCGCTCTCGCTGCCATGTGCCACGGGCCCAAATTAAATTGTTTTCACCTGTGAAGGAAACACAAAAAGGCCCCTCTCCTGGCCCGCAGCATGTTCCTAGGCAATTTTGCAGCCTCCTGTTCCCACGAGAGGCGGCTGCCTCCGCGCGCGGTTTTGCAAAAATCCCTTGTTCCATCACTGGCATCTTCTGCTCTAAGTTGTGCCTCCCAAGTGCTGGGATTAAGGGTGTGCACCGCCACCGCCCGGCTTCCTCTGTCTGCTGGATCCTTTTACCAAGGCTGATTCCCTTTTCCACCCACTTTCTCCCACCTGTCGGTGGTTCCATGGACTCTGCAGTAGCCCTTGTTCCTTTTGAGTACTCTATCCCTCCAGGCTCCTTGGCCTGCCACTGGCTCAAACTAACACACTCTGGTTTTGATAGCCTGGAACGGACCTCTCTTGAAATCTCTTGACTTGCCCTAATAGCTGAAAGCAACGCAAACAGGAGGCTAGCTATTGTTGCGGTGGTAATGGGTGAATATCCACCCGCAACGAAGGTTTCTATCCCAAGCATACCTTCCAAAGGTGACCCCGTACAGCCACAGTCTTTTAACCATCCTCGAAGCTCAGGGTCCTTCCGATAACGCGTAGAGATTTCTGCCGCCTGGGAAAACCGCGCGTGGGTTTCGCGCGCGTGGAGAATCTGCGCGCCTGGATTCTCCCGCGCCTGGAATTTAACCCGGGTTTTCGGCACCAGATCTAATGCGCCCCCCTTTGAGCTTTGCATCCACGGAGAAATCACGAGACGCAGAGATCAGGTAGTTACTGCAAAAACGAGGCTTTTTAATCTTTATCACCCACGTGGAGAAACGCGGAGAGAAGGGAAGGGCTGAGGAAGGGGTCCGGCTTAAGTACAGTCTAGAGTGACGTATTCACTTCTGGTTGGCTGTTCGCTCACCACATGCCTCGGGATTGGCAGTGACTAAGCACGCCTATCTGCCTAGCAACTGCGCAGATAAATGTTTACATCTGGAGAAGACACGCGGCCAGTGCCATCTTGGAAATGCAAATGTGTAGCCACTGAAACAGCGGCTCACTACAGGTGAGTGTACTCCCGTAAGTTGTGGGACAGGCTAACCCTTGTATCCTACCCAGTCCTCCAACTAATGAGTTACATTGTCCCCCTTCTGTGCCCTCTGCTCCTCTGCCTTATCCTACTTAAGAGCAGGGGTTGGCCCTTTCTGATAACCAAGCCCTCCAAGCTTGGGGATGCCAACTTGTGTTTGCTCTTTGGCTCCCCACAAGTAACCTCTTTGACTGGAACACCTGAGAGACCTCATTGAACCGCTCATTAACCGAGCACAAAAGGAAAGGATGAGATACCTCCCCTGGGGGTGCTCCCTACCATTGTAGTTCTAAAGAGTTGCTCTCCACACTGGTGGAAAAAAAGGAAGAAGCCAAGGAGCCTCCTTCTGCAGCAGAGGCGTCCAAACCAGTAACAAAACCAAAACATAGTCCTTGTGGACCATCGCCCACAGAACCTCTTTATTTCTCTTTAGACCCCATATGGGTTGAGCAGTGGCCTATTTCTGCCCCAAAATTACAACAATTATACCGTTTGGTACAACAGAAATGAAAATTGGGATATTTGAGGGCCTCTACCAGCCCTTGGAATTCTCCAGTTTTTGTGATTAAGAAAGCCAAGGGGTCCTGGAGGATGTTAGATGACTTGAGAAAAATTAATGAGAGAATGATTCCTTCTGCTCCCCTCTCCCCCAGAGGAAAGGAACCCTGGGAGGTCTTAATGACCTTGAAGATGTTTGAGAAAAATAGGATATTGTCTTTGTTTTGTAGGGTACATACCTGGATCATCAGTGGGGTGACAGGGTTAGAATCAAGCTTAATATGAGCCTCTACCAAGTTAGGCAGTAAGTTTATAACAGAGACTGTCAGAAAACAAATTAAAGGATTCAGAAATCATATCTAATGCCATAACCACTGCAAACAATTCTTTAAATTGGGCAGAACCCTCAACTTTTTGGAGGTCAGACTTTATGTGATGGACCTTTGTCTGATGAGGAAGGGTGGAAAACAACAATGGAGGACCCCAGGCGCCCACCATCCGTAAAGTCAGTGGGATAATTTGGGTTAGGGTTAGATAGAAAGGGTCTCGGGGGGCTTCCATTCAAGTCTGGAAAAGGAACTCATCCACTTATATGGTTCAAAGTGACAATCCATTTCATGAGGAAAAGCCCTCTAAGGCTAGAGCAACCCAGCTATTGTTTCTCTGTAACCAAAGGAAATCTATATTTTTAAATGGTGTAATGAGGGAAGAAGGCTCTGTTCCAAAGAGCCTAATAAAAAGATCTCTCCCCTTAACAATACAATCGGCCAGCTGGTTAGCCATAGAATAAACTTGAGGGGTCCCTCCCACTGAAAGGTGGATCCAATGGACCAGCTCACCCTCTGGAACAAGTACCATGGTGTACAACGTTTCTCCAGGGAAAATATATAAAATAAGGTGATAGGTTGGGATCATTTTGCTTAAACGTGGCCAAATCAATGGCCTGTTGAATCTTGTTCAACAGCTGGATATGGTCAGATGTCAGCACTAAAGGGGCGGAAAGGTAATTTCCCTTAAGGAGGTCAAACAATGGTGTTAGATCTTCTGTGGCAGTGGAGATCCAACACGTCATCCAATTAATTTTTCCCAAAACCTTTTGTAACTGCGGGTGGGTATAGGAATCTAGAATTTGAAGTTGAGGCTTAACAGGGGACACAGCATCCAAGGACAACGTGGAGGACAGGATCTTAAATAGTGGCACCTTTTGAACCTTTTCAGGAGCAACCCAAAAATTATTATATTTAAGGATGGAGAGACACTTATCAGTAAGCGCCTGGACATCTGAAAAGCTAGGGGCACCCAAAATTATATCGTCCATATAAATGTAAAATAAAATACTGGAATCATCTAAAAGGGATGAAAAATATTAAGCATATGATATTGACACATGGGGGGGGGCACTACTGGCCATGCCCTGGGGTAGAACTGTCCACTCGAACCTAGAATCAGGCCCATCAAAATTAACAGAAGGAATAGAAAAGGCAAACCTCTAACTATCTTCAGGGTATAGGAGAATGGAGAATAAACAATCTTTAATGTCAATGAGGGTCAAATGACAGGTGGCAGGGATCACTGGGATCCATGGGAGTCCCTTCTCAGTTCCACTCATTAACTCCTGTCAACTGGAGGGGACTGAGACATAAATACCCCCAGGTCCCCATAAAAGACCTTAAAAAGATCATCCATACCTGTAGGTCTTGTCAGCCATTCTTACAGGGACCTCCCCTCCAGCCCATGGGGAGCAATCCCTAGGGGCTCTGCCCTATTAATCTTTGGCAACTTGATGTTGCTCACTATTCCCCATTTGGGAAACTAAAATATATATTTGTGACTGATGATAACATTTACCATGTATGCTGGGTGTCAGCCCATGCCAGCAAAAAACCTAAACATGCTATTATCCATATGCTTCAATGTGTTGCCACTCTTGGACTTCCAGATCAAATTAAAACAGATAATGGCCCAGTTTTACAAGGAAACCTTTTTCAGTTTCTCCACATGTGGAAGCTCTCCCACACTATGGCCATCCCTTACAACTTGAGAGGACAGGCAATTGCTGAAAGACAAAATCAAGCCTTAAAGTCTCAGTTACAAAAACAAAAGGGGGAGTCTTTACCCCCACACAATCAGCTAAAAAAGGCATTGTTCACTTTAAATATTTTAAATTTTTCAAAAAAAAAATCTTTGTTCCAAAGACATTGGACCCCCTCCATCTCCTACAGCTCAATAGGAGTCAGATGGAAGGACCCACTGACGGGAGCCTGGAGAGGACCAGACCCACTCCTCACAGCTGGGAGGGGATTTAGCTGTGTATTTACCCAAAGTGACAAAAGACCAATCTGGACACCAGCCAGAGATATAAAGTATATGCCCTAATAAGGGAAAGCTGACCATGACATTCCCAGGGAATACATCTTCCCTGAGAAACCCCCTATGCTTCTCCCACAAAAGACAGAGATGATCAAGAAAATGACTGCTGCTGACATGTATGCAGCTCCCCAGCTCGACTAAGGGAGGACTCAGGGACCCCCGAGGAGCTAAAGAGATCTTCAAAAAACAATCATGTTCTGTGACAACCTGTTGTAGACTAGATTTCACAGCCTATTACCCTATTTCCTCCCCCTCCTTGGACCCTTCCTTCTCCTTCCCCTTATCTTGACTGTCGGGCCATGTGTGCTCAATAAGCTCACTCAATTTATCCATCAGAGGCTAGAGGCCATCCAGCTTCACCAAGTTGAGATCCATTACCAAAGTCTTGTCTCTTCTGAGCCAGGCTATATATATATCCTTCTGCCTATGAATGAAATGCCCCCAAAGGGAGACCCCCACTCAAGTCTCAGGACATCGCACACCCAAGGACTCACGAGAGACCGGCTTGATGCAAGCACATGAGGCAGTTTAATGGTGGAGCGCTCCAAGCCAACATGTATCTCACACAGGAGACAGAGGAGTTGACCCTGAGGCTCAAAGGTTTAGGGCTTTTATAGGCAAGGGGTGGGGGAAGTGGGAGATTTTCATGTGGGTACACATGATTGGTTGCTTTACATTTTTGAACATCAGCAGGCTATGGCGGGCCCTAAAGGGGGAAGGGTGGAAGAATGCCAGATGGCCCATTACTCATTTGGACATATCTCTGTTCTTTTAAGGATGTCCTTGCATACTTTTTATCTTTCATGGCCAGCCAGTTCCTTGGATGATTTAACAGGCCTTTGTCTTGTAACTCCACATCCTCTGTGACTGATTAACTGGGCCCTAGCCTAACAAACTTGCTGGCAGGCATTTTTAACTGTTTAGGTTAGGGAAAAGGAATCATAGGGCCCTGCTATTTTTTTTAGTTTGGGCCTATTTCAAATTTTTCTTTCATGAACACCCCTCCTCAGCTCTCCACCTGACCTCTTTAGTGATCTTGAGCTTTAAGGGATGGTCTGTCTTCTTTATACTCCAAGATGGGTGATCCGCAGTGGGTGGACAAGTCACTGGCTTCACTTGGAAAGCATGTATCCAGGCAGCTATGCTGTCTACCTTGATGGCTGTGGGGGTCGTCAGCAGCACTAGGTAGGGGTTCTTCCATCGAGGGTCCATGTACTGGGCCTTATGTCAGTGAACATAGATGGTGTCACTGACTCAGAACCGGTGTGGTACTTCAGTTGTTCCTGGGGCATAAAGAGCAGATAGTTGGGACCATATTTCTCTCTGGACTGTCTTGGGGGCCACCAGTCTCTTTATAAGCTCATGGTCACCTCGATCCAAAATCTCAAGTCAGGACCCAAGGTCACAAGAGGAGTGGGTCCTCCATAGAGGATTTCAAAAGGCGTCAAATTCATCTGGCAGGGGGTGTTCCTAGCTCTGAACAAGGTCAGGGGAAGGAGCACCACCCAGTCACCACCAATCTCTAAGGTTAATTTAGTTAAAGTCTCTTTTAAGGTTCTATTTATTCTTTCTATGTGTCCTGAGCTCTGGGGACGATATGCACAATAAAGTTTCCAATTGGTCCCCAATACCTTTGCAAGACCCTAACTTACCTGGGATACAAAGGCAGGCTCATTATCTGAACCTATTACCTTGGGTGCTCCAAATCTGAGGAAGTTTTCTTTCAGGATCTTCTTGGCTATGACTGAAGCTGTCTCTTGTTTTGTGGGGAAGGCCTCTACCCATACTGAGAAGATATCTACAAAAACTAGCAAATACTGATACCCATGTTTTCCAGGTTTGATTTCTGTAAAGTCTACTTCCCCAAACACGTCTGGTCTATTTTCCCTAGGTCTCTTTTCTGCGCCAACCTTGGTGCGATAGGCACTCACCTGTTGACAGACTCTGCCGTTCTTTACTATCTCCTCTGTCAGGTATCTGAAGTCCATGATAAACATTTTAGATCTCTTAATAGCTTCAACCAATTTTTGTTGCCGAGGTGAGTCCATTTATGCATTTGTCATAGGAAGTCTCGGGCCTGGTCCTGAGGTAGTATAACTTTTCCCTCTTGGGTTTTCCATTGCTCCTCACCCTTGAGATAGTAATTGGTGGGGTAACTGGATATCTGGGCCTCTTTCTCCCTGGTGTTGTGCAAGTGAGGCCAACCCTTACTCCAATACCACTCTCTCGCTTCTTGGACTAACCTGGGCACAGGGTCTCAAAGGGCCACCTCTGTCAGTCTTATCTGCCAGGTTATCTCCTTTTGCTATAAGGTTTTTTCCTTTTTGGTGGCCTGCACAGTGAATAACGCTTACCTTGGCCGGTCTGAGGAAGGCACTTAAGAGGGCCTAAATTTCAGCTTTATTCTTGATCTCTTTTCCACTTGATGTCAGAAGTCCTCTTTGTTGGTAAATTGCTCCATGTACATGGGCGGTGGCAAAAGCGTACCTGCTGTCTGTATAAATGTTGACCTTTTTCCCTGCCCCCAGGTCTAGGGCTTTGGTTAGGGCTATCAGTTCTGCTTTTTGAGCTGATGTTCCTGGAGGGAGTGGTTCTGCCCAGACCACTCATTGCTCATCTACCACAGCTGCTCCTGCCCTGCGCTGTCCGTCTGTCCTATAGGTAGCTGCTGCCATCAGTGAACCAGGTGATCTCAGCTTTGGGGAGTGGCTGGTCAGTTAAATCTTTTCTCCAGCCTTGTTCCTCTACCAGTATCTGTGTAGTTGTGGGCAGGCAGCTCCCTTGTTGGGTCAGGCAGCAGGGTGGCCAGGTTGAGGGTCACTGGGGCTGTAAAGGTGATCTTATCAGAGTTCAGCAACAAAGTCTGGTAGTGGGTTATTCGTGAATGAGTAAGCCACCAGTCAGGGGACTGATGTACCACACTCTTGAGGGCATGGGGTGCTTTTATAGTCAAATTCTGTCCTAAGGTCAGCTTGTCAGTGTCCTTGACCAAGACTGCCACTGCAGCCATCATTCTTAGGCAGGTGGGCCACCCAGTGGCCACCAGGTCTAACTTTTTGGACAAATAGGCAATGGGGCGCTTCCATGGGCCCAGTGACTGGGTCAGCACTTCCTTTGGCCACACCTCCATGTTCGGCCATGTAAAGGTGGAAAGGTTTACTGGGGTCAGGCAGCCCTAATGCAGGGGCTTTTAGTAATGCCTGCTTAGTGGCCTCAAAGGCTTGCTGTTCTCTCCTCACCCAGTAGAAAGATGTCCAGTTCTAGTCAAGGGATAAAGGGAGGCAGCTAACTTTGCAAACCCTGAGATCCAGGCTGTTGTTTCCTAGTGGGTGGTTGAGGCTTAAATCCCCCCTGCTCTCCCTTACCACTGTAGCTAGGATCTTTTGTAGTTTTCTATCCTGGCACTTTTCTCTCTGTAGTTCCCTAGCCTCTCCTTCTTTCTGTTTTCTTTCTTCTTTTTCTTTCTGTTTTTCTCTTATGGAATACTTTTTTCACTGCTTGCACTAATTCCCACAGGAACTTACCTTGCAATCCCTCTATTTTCTTTAGGTTTCTTCTGATATTCCCAGCAGCCTGATCTATGAAGGCCATGGTTACCGTGGCCTTGTGCTCCTCCGCAGAAGGGTCATATGGGGTCTGAATGCCTCCATGAGTCATTCTAGAAAGTCTGAGGGTGACTCATCAGGGGCCTACCTGACTTCTCTTACCTTGGTCAAATTAGTGGGTCACTTGGCAGCTTCCTTGAGACCTGCTAACAGAGCCTGGTGATAGACCTTAAGGTGTTCTTTACCTTTTGCCTAGTTGTAATCCCAATCAGGTCTCTGGAGAGGGAACCCTTCATCGATGTCTGCAGGGTTCAAGGTAGGGGCCCCATTGACCCCCCAGAACATTCTTTCAGGCCTGGAGGAGAATATGATTTTTTTTCCTCAGTGGTAAAGAGGACCTGGAAGAGTTGCTGGCAATCATCCCATGTGGGCTGGTGAGTGAAGAAAATGGATTTAAAAAGGTTAATGAGGCCTTTTGGGTTGTCTGAAAAGGGTGGGTTTGTCTGAAAAAGCCTTCCAATGATAGAGGTCAGCAGTAGAAAAGGGCCAATACTGCATGATCTTTGTCCCTTTGGCACCTGGCAGCCCCAGGGCACGGAGCGGGAAAGCAATGGTGGTATCTGGGGATTCAGTCCTTGGGCTATGTGTTCCTCCAGCTGGTCCCAGGTCCTGTTCAGGGCGAGGCAGATAGAGTGGAGCTGGGGCTGGCAGAGGCGCAGCCCTTACCTGTGCCATGGGTGGAGTGCTGGGAGCTAAGGCGGGTGGGGGGTAATGTGGGGCTGGCACGTTTTTGATTTCTTCTGGCACCTGTTTACTTGGCACTGAGAGTTGAGTCTCCTCTTCTTAAATCCTCCTGATTTGACTTGGGTTTTGTATATTACCATGTAGCCCCTGAGTGGTAGAAACTGGAGTGGACTGGGAGAGGAGAAGTGCCAAGTGTGAAGAAAGGCAGTGTCAGCTGGAGTAAATCAAGCATGACTGTGTGACTAATTTAGTTATTTCTCTACTGCAGTGATAAGACATTGTGATCAAGGCAACTTATACAAGAAAGAATTTATCAGGCGTTTATAGTTTCGGAGAGTGAGTCTGTGACCATCATGGTGGGGCCACGGGAGTAGGCAGACAGGCATGGCTCTGGAGCAGTAGCTGAGCGCTCACACCTGATCCTCAACCATGAGTGAGGCAGCAAGCTAGCTACCTGGGAGTTTGAAACCTCAAATTCCACCCCTAGTGACACACCTCCTGCAATAAGGCTCCATCTCCTGATCATTTCCAGATAGTTCCACCAACTGGGGACCAAGTATTCAAACAGTATGAGGGCCTTTCTCATTCAAACACCACAGTGGCATATGAAGAGAGTGCTTATAGCTGAAATAATAAGTTGATAGCTGGAGGTGTCCTAGTATTTCATGAAAAACCCACTTCTGCAAACTCAGTTCTGCTGGTTTGGTGCAGAGAGTGAGACAAACCATCCTCATTGGTACAGCGTCTTTTCTGGCTTAGAGTTGGGCTGGATCCAGATGACCCTGTGTCTATGGTCAGCAAGGAGCCTTTTCAGAATGACCTGTACAGAGCCCGATTCACGTAACTCTTATGCCCGAATCCTTCCTGCAGGCATGGCCTTGCCCAGGATGTCTCTAGGCCAGGATGTGTCTAAGTGTTGTTCTGTGAACTGAAATTCTTAGGAAGAAAAAAAAATTATACTGTTACTGGTTCTACAAGGCTGAGTGACTGACTGATTAGGACTTTGTAACTTTGGGATTGGGGAGATAGTTCACTTGTAAAGCTTGCTAGCAAGTTCAAGGACTTGAGTCAATCCCCAGAATCCATGATAGGGCAGAAACAACCCTCACAAGAGGCCCTCTGCTCCATCAAACAACAGCTTCTCATCATTACTTAACCCTAGGAACTGCTGGTCTACTTTTTGTCCCTATGAATGTGGACACACTGTGGGTACTTAACACAGGTCGAATTGCATGGAGTGTGTCCTGTTTTGACTGGCTTATTTCACTTAGCACAAGGTCCTCAAGGTTCATCTTGTGGCACTGTTGCAATTATTAGTTTAATTATTATTAGTTCCTTTTAAGAACTAATAACACTCCATTGTATATATATTCTATAGTTTTGGCTGGTCTTAAATGTAGCCAGGATGACCTTAAACAGGAAGGTGGAAAAACTTTAGGAATTGACTTGCTTGACTAAGAGACTGGCACGTCCCAGAATATTCTGAGGTTGAGACCCTTCTACATCAAGTATTAAGGGCCAAGAATCTGAAGAGGATGTCATCATCAGTTCCAGCCTGAAGGTAGTAAGAAGAGCCAGTGCTTCAGTCTGAGCCTGAGTTCCAGAAAAGCACAGCCTCTTATGCAGCTTTTTTTTTTTTTTTTTTTTTTTTTTTTTTTTTTTTTTTTTTTTTTTTTTTGTCATATTCACGTTGTCTTGATATGAATGATGGTCACTCAGCATGCAGGGAAAGGAGGCAGTTGTAATGTTTTCCTGAATGGCTTGGTGAAGTTAAAAATGTAAAATAGTCACCACAATGGCAGTATAGCATTCTATCAAATATGACTCGAGGAGTTTGGGCAGCTAAAAGAGCTTTGTGGTGTGAAAATCCGCCATAAGGTTAGATTCCATGAACCCTAGAGTCAGGCCTGGCTTGCATGCTAAGGGTTTTTCTTTTTTCCCCTGTTCATGAAAGAACTTTAGTTTGATTTTCATAGAACATGAGCTTTAAGAAATGAATTCTTTTAAAGATTTTTTCTTTTACATGGATGAGCATTTCCCCTGCATAGATGCAAGCGCTTGCAATCCCTGCAGAGGCCAGAGGAGGGTGCCAGATCCCCTGGAACTGACGTTACAGATGGCTGTGAGTCACCATGTTGGTGTTGGGAATTGAACCTGGATCCTTTTTAAGAACAACAAGTACTCTTGACCACTGAGCCATCTCACTACCCCCAGAACCTGAGCTTTTGAATGGTACTGACTTCAATGAGTCAGTAAAATTAAGGTAAATTAATTAACTTATATAAAAAAGTTAATCAATCATATATATATGCATTACAGGTAGATACTTGTAGTATTTTTTCCACATAACATTTTTATTGATTTTCTGGGAGTTTCATATCATGTACCCCAACCACCATCCCGTTTAGTACTTTCATGTCTGCCCCCACCTGTGACCTCCCCACCAAAGAAGTAAAAGATAAGCCAGGCTGTGGTGTTTAAAAAGTAAGGCTACAGCCGGGCGGTGGTGGCGCACGCCTTTAATCCCAGCACTTGGGAGGCAGAGGCAGGAGGATTTCTGAGTTCGAGGCTAGCCTGGTCTACAGAGTGAACTCCAGGACAGCCAGGGCTACACAGAGAAACCCTGTCTCGAAAAAAAAAAAAAAAAAAAAAAAAAAAAAAAAAAAACCCAAAAAAAGTAAGGCTACTTTGTGTTATTTATCTAATCACAGAGCATGGTCAACTTCTTAGTGGTCTGTTCCTTGAGATAGAAGTGAGTTCTTCTGCTCCCACACCTCTTCCCGAAGTTATTGATTGTAGAGGGCTACTCTTTGGCATCTTCTTTATCCTTAAAAAAAGATTTATCTATTTTATGTATATGAGTGCTGTATCTGCATGCCAGAAGAGGGCATCAGATCCCATTACAGATAGTTGTGAGCCACTATGTGGTTGCTGGGAATTGAACTCAGGCCCTTTGGAAGAGCAGTCAGTGTTCTTAACCATTGAGCCATCTCTCTAGGGTCTCGTTATGTTTTTTAAGAATTCTTTTTGGTTGTTTCCTATCTGGGCTGTTGCTTTTTTGGAGGAGAGGCTTGAGGTGGGGGTAGGGTTGTTACAGAAGCCTTCCACATCTGTCCTTCTCAACTGTGCATCAGCAGTTATCAACACTGGCAAAAGTAGCCTCCCTGCTCTTCACAGTCAGTGGGGGCACAGATCATGGGCTCCACTTGGTATTTGGTAACATTGCTGATCACAATCATGGCCACCTGCTGTAGCAGGACCACAGACCATGACGGGACTCCTAGAGGATGCCCCAGGACCATGGATATCAATGTGGCCTCAGATGTCAGTGTAGGCCACCCACATCAATATGGCCCCTGGCAGCTGCACAGCCCACAGACATTGACATTGCTTCAAGCTGCAGCACGTACCACAGACATTCATATGGTCTTCAGTGATTACATAGGTCAAGAACATCAACACAGACTTCTGCTGCAGCAGGACCATGGACCCAGACATGGCCCCCAGTGGCAGTATGGGCCCAGACATCATCATAGCCTCAGGTGGCAGTGCAGGCCAGTGTGTGTGTGTGTGTATACATATATATGTATGTATGTATGTATGTCTATGTATATACATATTCACTGAGGCCAGCATGAGTGAGGAAAGGCTATGAAGAATGGACAAGTGAGCTAGACTGTGTGATGGAACATGGCCCACAAAGGAAGGGAAATTATAGTTAGCTAGGCACAGGAGGTGACAGGGTGTCTTAGTTAGGGTTTTACTGTTGTGAACAGACACCATGACCAAAGTCTTATAAAGGACAACATTTAATTGGGGCTGGCTTACAGATTCAGAATTTCAGTCCATTATCATCAAGATGGAAGCATGGTAGCATCTAGGCAGGCACAGTGAAGGAGGAGCTGAGAGTTCTACATCTTCATCTGAAGGCTGCTAACAGAATGCTGACTTCCAGTCAGCTATGGTGAGGGTCTTAAGCCCATGCCCACAGTGACACACCTACTCCAACAAGGCTACCCGTAATCCAACAAAGCCACACCCATTCCAACATGGCAATACCTACTCCAAAAAGGCCACACCCACTCCAACAGGGCCACACCTTCTTATAGTGCCACTCCCTGGGCCTAGCATATGCAAACCATCACACGGAGGAACAGTCTATAGAGAAGGCCTTGAAGCATGGGAGGAGCTGAAGTATTGAGATGGAGTGAGGAATCCAGTGTGACTGGTTTGGGGGCACAAAATACAGAGTAGAGGACACTGAGGCAATCATCCCCAGAGGGGCAGGGACCTTTCATTTCTGCCCAAGAAGCTCGGGCTCTCTCCTGCTGGACAGTGGTTCTCTACCACTAGTGCTTCCAAAAATCACCTGGGGACCTCATTAAAATTGAAGACCCCTATGACCTCTCTCCAAGAAGATGGATGCTGCAGGAGGTGACAGCATAATGAGCTCCCCAGTCGATTCTAGTGTGGTTGGTTCACAGAAGCCATCCGAGCTAAGGGATGTGAGTGCTTTAAGAAGAAGGAATGACATGACCCAATTTAGTTTTTTAGGAAGAGAAGCCAGGCAACTGTAGAGGGTGGACGGATTTTACTGCCAGGGGGAAAAATGTAAGAGCCTCTAAAAGAGGCTCAAGAAGACCTGAACAAAGAAGCACTTGGTAAGAATTACAGAAAGTCCAATTGTGCATGACCTCATAAATAACTACGCCTTCCTGATGGCCTGAGCCAGGAAGCAGCACCAGTGTGCCTCTCTTCAACCCAGGTTTTCTGCGCTAAAAAGGTGGCAATTCCCATATCCCTGCAGGTGAGACTGGCTGCAAGCCTTGTTCTGTGTTGAATAATCTCACTGGTGTTTTCTGCAGTTTCCAGAGCATCAGGCTTTGGAGTGCTCACTGATTGGCCCCAGAAGCACCTGGCCCTTCCCAGCCAGGAATGGACATAAGGAAGCAGCAGGAGCAGCAGGAGCAAAATGCTGGGTCGTGTTTATGTATCCAGTCTGATAGTCTATGTCCTTTTATTGGCGAATTGAGTCCATTGATATTAAGAGATATTAAGGAAAAATGAATGTTGCTTCCTGTTATTTTTGTTATTAGAGGTAGAATTTTGTTTGTGTAGCTATCTTCTTTTGGGGTTGTTGGAAGATTACTTTCTTGCTTTTTCTAGGTTGTAGTTTCCCTTCCTGTGTTGGAGATTTCCACCAATTATTGTTTGAAGTGCTGGATTTGTGGTAAGATATTGTGTAAATTTGGTTTTGTCATGGAATATCTTGGTGTCTCCATCAATAGTGATTGAGAGTTTTGCTGGGTATAGTAGTCTGGGCTAGAATTTGTGGTCTCTTGGGGTCTGTATGATATCAGTCCAGGATCTTCTGGCTTTTATAGTCTCTAGTGAGAAGTCTGGTGTAATTCTTATAGGTCTGCCTTTATATGTTACTTTACCTTTTTCCCTTATTGCTTTTAGTATTTTTTCTTTGTTTTGTACATTTGATGTTTTGATTATTATGTAATGGGAGGTATTTCTTTTCTGGTCTAGACTATTTGGAGTTCTGTAAGCTTCTTGTATATTTATGGACATCTCTTTCTTTAGGTTAGGGAAGTTTTCCTCTATAATTTTGTTGAAGATATTTACAGGCCCTTTAAGTTGTGAGTCTTCACCTTCATCTATACCTATTATCCTTAGGTTTGGCCTTCTCATTGTGTCCTGGATTTCCTGGATATTTTGGGTTAGGAGCTTTTTGTACTTTGCATTTTCTTTGACAGTTGTGTCAATGTTTTCCATGGTATCTTCTGCACCTGAGATTCTCATTCTATCTCTTGTATTCTGTTGGTAATTTTTGTGTCTATCACTCCTGATCTTTTTCCTAGGTTTTCTACCTCCTGGGTAGTCTCCCCTTGTGTTTTCTTTATTGTTTCTACCTCCATTTTTATATTCTGGATGGTTTTGTTTAATTCCTTACCTGTTTGGCTGTGTTCTCTTGTAATTCTTTAAGGGATTTTTGTGTTTCCTCTTTAAGGGCTTCTACCTGTCTACCTGTGTTCTCCTCACATTCTTTGAGAGTGTTATTTATGTCCTTCTTAAAGTCCTCTATCATCATCATGAGAAGTGATTTTAATTCTGAATCCTGCTTTTCAGGTGTGATGGGGTGTTCAGGGCTTGCTATGATGGGAGAGCTGGGTTCTGATGATGCCAAGTAACTTTGGATTCTGTTGCTTACGTTCTTGCGCTTGCCTTTTGCCATATGGTTAACTCTAGTGCTACCTACACTCACTGTCTCAGACTGGAGCCTGCCTTTCCAGTTATCTTGCTTGTGTCTGAACTCCCCAGGGTCCAGATGTCTCTGTGATCTTTTAATCTTGAGCTCCAGCTGCTCTGAGTACAGTGGCTCCTCTAGGATGTCTCGAAATAAGGTGTCCACATGGGAGCGGACCAGCCAGGTGTCTGCTCCAAGCACCAGGCCCAGGCGAGGGGTGGAAGGGCCTGTTTTTTTTTTTTTTTTTAATAGGCCTTTTCTCTCAGGAAACAAAACCATAACTAATATGGTGATGAGAAACTAAAAAAGCAATTTGAAAGCACGTTTTATTAAAACACAAAGTCCTGCTCCACAAGACTACAGAAGAAGCCACACAGAGAGCTGCCTGTGCTGTCCTCTGTAATGAGCTCTCTTTTATCTCCTCTATTTGGTAACTCCTGTTTCACTTAAGGAGACATAATATACAAAATGTAATTACAAATGCCCATGGGGAGAGCCAGATACACAGCAGTGGGACAAAAAGAAGAGATGCCCTGGGCACCTTGGCCATTGATCACACTGCTTTAAGCTTCAGATGTGTGGGGACAGAACAGGTGGACATCCATAGGAAAGGCTCCCAGACCTGAGTATTCTGGTAGCAATGGGTGCTTGTACTTTATAAACGGTTCCTTTCCCAGAGGTACAACAGACCAGTTGGGAGGTTAGTCTGCACCTGATCAAATGACTTAACTTAATCATTGCCCTACACACGTGTGAGTTAATTCACCTGTCAGAGTGTTTCTCTACTTCAAAAGATATAGTTTACATTATGTACAAAAGACTGCTGTGTGTTTGGAACTTTGGAAAGGAAGATAAAGGATATTTTATAAAAATTCTTTTTTAATTTTAATATTTTTTCCTATTTTTCTCTTATTGAAAATAGTTTTTTCATTAGATATGACATTTCTGAGTCTTTATAGGTGAGAAACGGGAGGATAATGGAGTTACAGCTGGCCAGAGTCATGCTGCTGCTAAGGGGTAGACCTGGGAATCGAACCCAGAGACTCTGCAGCTTCTAAAGTTGCCTAGTGTGTGAGTGGTTTGGGTTAACATAAAACTAATGAAAGTCAAGACTGTGTTGACATTTTATCACAAAAAGCAGAAACCCACGCATAGGCTGAAACCCACTCCACCTCCAGTCATTTGGGAGCAGGACTCACAGTCTCCTTCCTGCAGAGCTGAGAACCCAGATCACCACTACACCACACTGCAGCCCTACCACAAAGCCTGCCAGGCAAGCAGCTGTTCTCCTAGGTGGACTGCAGAGGGAGAGAAAGAGGAAGAAAGGGGGGGAGGGAGAAAAGGAGGGAGAGAGGAAGGAAGGGGAGAAGGGAAGGAAGGAGGGAAAGAGAGAGAGACAGATGGAGGAAAGGAGAGATGGAGAGATGGAGAGAGGGAGAGAGGGAATGAGGGAGTAGAGGAAGGTCCAGACATGTCCTCCCGGGCACATCTCTGGTCACCTGCACCCCTCTGCTCCTTGTCTGGAAAAAGAGAGGACCTCTAAACTTCCAGTGCCAGGCCTCATGCCCAGGCACTTTAGATGTACTATTTGCATTACTCCTGGAGGTTTTAACCCAAGGTTCAGAAAAGTCCGCTAGAGCAGGAAGGATATCCCAAGAGCCATAGCTGGTCTCCCCTACGCCTCCCACTCAGGGACAACAGGGATCCTGACAGAGTGAGCTGGGCTTTAGCTACCCTTTGTCCTCTGTTAGCATTGCTAAAACAAAACCATCACTCTGTGCAGATGCAGCTGGGTGGCATAAGAGCTCTTGACAGGGAGTGTGGGAAGAAGCCAGCTTTCCAGGGCATACCCAGCCATCATGATTCTCTCCTTCGGCTCAGCACTCGAGGATGCCCTTGACTCCCTTCTAATACGTGCCCAAGGGCATTCAAGGCTCAGACATGGCATTTAAGGAATTGCTCTGTGAGGCTACAGAGGCCCCTTGGTAGGCTCCTGTTAGACAAGTATTCTACCAGTGAACTATAACCCTGGGTCAAGCATTCTAGGTTCTGACTGCTGCATCTTCCACCTCCTAGCCTGGCCTGTGACATAACTTCTGAGTTGTGAACTCAAGCAAAGAGAGGCACAGTTTGGCCTTCCTGCCAGGATTGATGACTGGCACAGCGGATGTTGGCATTTTGTCTAGGCTCTGTCCCATAGTTACCTGGCAACAGCCAGGTGTGTGTGATCACTATAAAAGGGGCTGTTTGCCCCCTTCTCACTCTCTCTGCTTTATGCTCTTGCTCTGTCCCCTTGCTCCTCCTCTCCCCATTGCCTCCCCCCTCCACGTGCTCATGGCTGACCTCTACTCCTCTACTCTCTGCCTTTCCCTGTCTCTGCTACCCTCTCAACTCCCCTCCCCATGCCCTGAAGAAACTCTATTCTATACTATACAGTCCTGTGGCTAGTCCCTCAGGGGGAAGGGACGCCTCAGGCATGAGCCTGCAAAGGCACCCCTTCTCCCACACCTGACTGCACATCCACCAAACATATTCCCTCTCTCCTTTTTATTTTTATAAAACATAACAGCAGGAGCCCCAGTACTGTGACTTTAGAACCTCCAAAGTCCAGACTCCTGCCAACCTAGGTAGAAGTTTCATCTGGAAGGAGCAGGTTTCTGTTTCTCTAATATGGGGTCTTAGTTTCATTTCTGTTACTATGACAAATATCATGAAAAAACAACTCTGGGGAAATGGTTTGCTTTGGCACTTTGTTCCAGGTTACAGTCCATCCTTGTCAGAGAAGCCACAGCAGCACTTGGTAAGAACAGTCATGCCACATCTACAGCCAAGAAGCAGAAGCAGATGAATTAATGTTCATGTGCTTATGTCTCAGCTCACTTCATCCCCTCACATAGTCTACCCAGGTCATGTTTTTCTTACCATAATGACTATAATCAAGATAGTTTTCCAAAGGCCAACCTGACCTAAACAGTCCCTCATGGAGACTCTCTTGCCAGGTGATGCTAGATTATGACAAAATGACAAAGTTTGCCATCATGGTCCCAATTGCTGAACCACTTGCTGAGGATTCAGCCCCCCACCCCCCACACAGCCCTCTCATTTCCCAACACTGTGTTTCTCACTTCCCAACACTGTGTCTCTCAATTCCCAACACTGTGTCCCTCACTTCCCAACGCTGTGTTCCCCAATTCCCAACACTATGTCCCCCAATTCCCAACACTATGTTCCCCACTTCCCAACACTGTGTCCCATACTTCTCCCACAGCCACCTTCCACAGGCTATTCCATTGAGGAACATTTCTGGTCTGATATCTAGAACCTTCCTTCTTCCAACTCCTTTGCTGGTGCTAAGGATAGTAAGGGTGATGATGACCTGCCTTTTACTGGACTGAGGAGTCTTCCCATGTGTTTTCTCTCATCCCTCATTCCCCTTTCATTCCCAGCCTTCCTTTCAGGTGAACCTGGTTACCCGTAGCCACAGGCGGCTACAGATTGGCACCCAAATCTTGGGACCTGAAAATGGAAGACCAGCTGAGGAACACTGTCCTGGGTGGAGCTCCACAGAACATGGAAAAAGAAGAGTACCCTGAGCACTTGGTGAGCAACGACCAGCATTGATGCTACCTAAGTTATGGCACTGTTTGCAGGAAAAGTTTTTAAATGGGATACGGTCTAGGTTGAGTAAGTGTTGACCCGACCAATGAGAGCTCACCTAGGAGGTGACAGTGAATTTTTAGATAGGAGAATACTAATGGGCATCAGCCTGCATCCCAAGAGCTGCCTCAGGTGAAAGGAGCAGGGCTAGAAAGAATTGGAAAACTGAAAAAGACAGGGCACTCAGTAGTACATATCAGTAGCCGCCAATATATCTCCTAAAGAAAGAGATGAAGAGTTAGATCTTGTATTTGAGAGAGAGAAAGGGCTTCAGAAAAGCAGTTGTCCTCTCTGGGTTGTGTCAGCAAAAGAAGGAAAGGGCTGTTTCAGAGCTCTCCTAGAAACAGGAAAAAATTCAAGAGACGTCTTGCAATTTTTTCTGGCTTTTACAGGAGAAATTCATAATTCTGCCCTTGTTTATTGTTTGTCCTTGACATGCCAATGTCCATGAGTGTCAACTGTCTGTTTTTTGTTTCATTGTCTGAATGAATGGTTTTCTGTTTCATGTTAAAAACACAAAAACTGTTAAAGCTGCTACTCATCCACCCCTTGGTCTAGTGTAACTTGGTTTTAAAGTCAGTCTTAATATGCACAGCAGAGGCTAATAAGTTTTTTTCACACCTGAAGCTAAGAGTTGAGCTGAGCTGGAAAAGCCTTACCAAAAGTTGATTGTCTGTATAAGCTGATTTTTAAGGGACCAGCAGCTATTTGGATTCTATAAGAAAGCTAAGAGTTGTTTGTCCTAGAATAATCTCTGTGACAAGGTGCTTTTATCTTGAAATTACAGCTAGAAAAATTTGTTTCTGATTGGTTTTAAAGGTATAAATATGTTCTGCATGTCTTGGTTATAGGTTGTCAGCCTGTAAGTTATTGGGTTTGATTAAAATTTGCAACCTTGGTAACAGAAAGGTGGCTTAAAACTGGTAACTCAGGGTTGGAGTTGAATACCCCCATACTTGGGAGACCCTTCCTCAAGTCTCAGGAAATCACGACCACCCAAAGATCACAAGAAACCATACCTGGATGCAATCAGCAGAGGTTTATTAGGGAAGAAACCTGGGAGCCAGCGGTCTCACCACTCACTCACACAGGAGTGGGGTTCGACCCCAACATCCAGTCCTTGGAGGGTTTTAAAAGGAAAAAAAAAAACAAACCAGGGGAGTGGGAAGGGGGTGAGGGGTTGCCAAGGATACATAAGAATAACAAAACATTCCAGAGAAGCCCACTCTGAATGGTTTACCATGTCACTGTGTCCCACCCTGTCATTTATCAACTATTTCAGATTAACTATCTTTACTTCTTCCTGCTATAGCCCCACCTAGGTAGCTTGTATCTTTTATCTGTAGTCAGGAATATGTCTTCCTGCCTTGGGCCTTTTCCACCCATAGGTGGGCCTACTGCCTAAGGCTTGATTCAGGGACAATGTCCTTCACCTGGAATATGTCCTGGGGTAGTAAAAATCTTACATTCAGTTCTGCTTTCTGGAACTTGCATTTTTCTGCCCAGGTCTAAGGGCAAAGAAAAAGTCTACATATTTTATAAAATGGCCTTTATAATTTTTCACTCTACAGAGTCATTCAGAGACCAAATATATAAAGATAAGATTTAAAAACAATGTCTCTTTAGTGAGATATTAAAAGCTGCACTATTGTGCATTCATATGTAAGAACTGGCAGAAAAACTCTCTAACATAAAGGTCAACTACTTGGTGTTGATTTTAGAGAAAATAGATTGTTTACATCATTAAAAATTGGTTTGTTTCTCAAAATTATGGCAATACTCTAATGTTGCAAAAGAAGCTTAAAAATATAGTTAAACTGCCAATATTCCATTGGCTACAGTTGGCAGTTCAATTGTGAGTTTGGGATTTTTTTGACTTGCCCATGTTTATAGAGAAAAAGATACAGCAGATAGAGTTAAATAAAGTTTTAAAAACAACAACAACTGCAGTGCAGTATAGGCCTAGTCTTTTGGTCAGGCCTCAGAAAACCAGCCAAGATTAAGAACATTTACATTTGAATTAAGACAATGCAGACTGAGCTCAGCAGAAGCTTGGGTGACAAACATTCCTTTTGTTTTGGGTCTTCATGACCAGCTCCTAGAAAGGTGTTTTCTGGAATTTGTTTTTTGCCTTGCTTGTTTCTTGCTGGGGGAGGGGGGTGGGGAAAGGGGTCAATCTAAGACCCAAAGACATTCACAATAAACAGTTTATGGGCCAGGAGTTATAGATAGTGACTATGAGGGAGAAATTTAAATTATGCCTGCTTCCCCCATGGCATTGTAACTGTACCTGCTGGCAAAAGAATTGTTCAACTTGTTTTTCTTCCTGTGCATCCTCTTCCTTCCAAATTTGTTAATAAGGAGGATGAGATGGCTTTGGTTCCTCTAATGTATATTGGGTTCAATCTATTACTAGCAAGAGACCTAATCTTAAGTTATGTAGCAATTATTAGAGGACAGGTTGCCTTCAGCTTGACCTTTATCTGATACTCTCACTCAGCTAAAAATGATTGGTTATTGAATTAATTCAAAACAAAGTTTAAGCTTAAGATTTATGAAACTAATGGGACACTACAGCCTGACTTGCCTACTCCAGCTGCCATTCCAGTAACTGCATATAGAATTATTATACATCTAGAAGATTGTTTTTACCATTCTTTTACATTTCTGGTAAAGGTGGGAGGTTTGCATTCAGTAAATTTGCTTGTAATTTTCGAGAACCCATGGAGTGATATCATTAGAAAGGTTTGCCTTAAAGAATAGTTAATTGCCTTACATTATAAAAAAAGAAAAGAAAATTGTTGGTGCTTTAATACAAGAAATTAAGAGTTTGAATCTTTTAGTGTATATTATTCATTGTAAGCCAGGCATGGTCGCCTGGTCACTTGAGACCCTAGACAGGATGAAATTTTGTGCCCCGTTTAGATATTGGCACTGCCATCTTAAAAATTAAGGGGGGAAACTGTGCCCTCCCCCCAGCCTTGAGCAGCCCTGAACAAGCTGTTTACCATAGCAGACCAAAATAATAGGACCTAGAAGGCATTGACTGTGGTCTTGGCTAGCCCAGAAGTCTGCTACAGGAGCTAAGAAGAATGGACCACCTACAGTGCTTACCTTGACACCTCTGGGCTGCTATCCCCTCATCCAGCAGCTGGGCTGAAATGAGAAGAGACTTTGGAGGTGGGGCTTCCCCTTTATATGTGAAAGCAAAATATTAAACTTCGGGCCTTGATCAGAATACATTGTCTTGGCTTCATGTTTTCTCTCGCCCTCCAATCCCCTTTCATTCCCAGCCTTCCTTTCAGGTGAACCTGGTTACACATAGCCGCAGGCAGCTACACCCATGGAATTCAACAGAGAAACAGCATGAAGACCCTAACTACTGACCAAGGGATCACTCAGGATTAAAAGAAATTTGATACCCAGCAGCAGTGGCTCATGACTTTAATCTCAGCACCCTGTAGGCAGAGGCAGGCAGATCTCTGTGAGTTTCAGGCCAGCCTGGTCTACATAGTGAATTCCAGGATAGCCATGGAAAAACCCTATCTCAAGAAGGGAGAGGAGGAAGAGGAGAAAGAAGAGGACAAAAAAGAAGAGGAGGGGGAGGAGGGAGAAAAGAGGAGGAACCCAGAAATTGGAGAAGAAATCCAGCTATAGGGAGGCTAGCACAAGGGTGTGTGCCAGTCTCTGGCACAGACTGGCCTGGCTGAGGGTGATTAGCTGAAGGATCCTGGGTTTTAAGTGCTGTGGTGAGGACTTCCTTGTTATAAGATTTTCCCTTCCATCCCTTATTACACGTTTGAAACCATCAAAGTTTGTATAATACAACTATTTGGAGTCTGCTTTTAAGTTGGACTAGTAAAACTCCTTCATATAACAACCCAAAAAGAGACTAAATAAATAAATGTCACACATGGGAATTAATTTTTGGCCCCATCCATCTTCCTATCCCCTGCCCCATACCCAGAGCTCACTGGAATGCATGGACATCCCCCTGCTGTGGAAGCCATCTCTCTTTCAGAATTGGTTCCATCTTTCTATTTATGCAGATGCTGGTCTGGCATTCCTCCTACCATTTTCAACTGCAAATCAAACTGCCTGTGGAACACAGTGCTTAGCAGGGCACAGTGCATCCTGAAAACCCAAGGTTCAAAAAGATAAAAAGTTTGCAGCCAAATTTTGGTTGTTCTGGAGAGCGCCCCAGGCAGATCACACAGGGTGACAAATTCTTTCCATACTGTGATCATTTAATCTTCTACAAAAGTCTGATTCTTATCCAGGGTAGCAGCTCTTGCTCATGTTCGCCCACATCCTGAAGTGGGTTCAGGATTAACACTCAAGGCAAATGCACAGTTCTTTGAACGGCACTGCCTCTCCACTGGCAGGCAGGCAGGGGCGAGGGGCTCTGCTGAGAATTTCTGCATTGCTCAGCTTTCAGTCACCACAGGAATAATGGAGAGATCAAGTTTGGCTTAGCTCACAGTTTCAAAGGTATGGAGCATGGTTGCTTAGCTCTGTTGCCTGGGAGACAGGAGCATTTAGTACATTCAAGTACTGGGAAACAAAAAGGAAACAGGAAGGGACCAGAGTCCCAGATCCCCTTCAAGAACATGCCCCCAGTCAAAAGACCTTCCTCAACAAGGCCCCACTGGCCAGCAACACCTTTATGTAGGGGCCAAGCTTTCAACATATGGGCTGGGCACGGGTATCCAAATCAAAGCAATTATCTTGGAATTAAAAGTCATTTAACAAAACCAGCCCAAAGACAAGAAGGGCTCCTGAAACCCCAAACCACTGACACCTGTCAAGGACACAAACAGCCTAGAAGGATGGTGGTCTCACATTCCAGTTTCCCTAATGTGCTTGCCTGTCTGCTAGCAATGGTGTTCTCTCCTCTGGAAAGTCTTATCTTTAGTGGTAGGTTTTTATTATGAAGAGAGGAGATCCTTGGAAAAGGAGTAAACACTTTATATAAGAACTTCCCCCTGAAGAAAGTTCATAGAGTGCTTACCTACTAGGACCAAAGTCTGAGGCTGGATTTCCAGCCCCACACAGACTTAGCATACTGGCTCACACCTGCAATCCCAGCATTCAGGAGGTGGAGGTAAAAGGATCAGAAGTTAGGGGTCTGGGCTATATAGGATGTGCAAGGTCAGACTATGTTATATGACACCCTATCTCAAAAATATAAAACAAAATCCTTAACTGTGGTCTCCAGAAAACAAGGTCCCCTCAAAGCGTCCATCCAAAAAGGACCTCACATATTGATGAATTTTTAAAGAATTCTCTTCCACTGAATGCATCTTAGCACACAAACTTCCCTGCAGAGGGTTCCTCCACTTTGAAAATATGGGGACGTGCAGTGGAGGGCACACATGCTGCATTGAAGAGAACAGCATCCAGCACTGAGTCATAGCAGCCACCAGAGGGCGTGTGCATCATCCTTTCCTGACATGGCTGCCTCAGAAGTGACCTGCAGGAAAGCTCTGAATGGGCTGTGCAGTAAATATCTGCACTAAAATCATAAGTCAGAATATGCACAGAGGCCTTGGAATCACAGCTCTAACTGGGAGTCTCCATCAGATCCCTCCCCTCAGAGCTAGTGCAGGGAACCCCTTGGAAAAGGAAGTCGAAAGATTCTAAGAGCCAGAGGGAAGAGAGGACACCGTGAGAGCAAGGTCCGCAAATCATTGTGATCAAACTCAGGTTAACTCGGAGATGGAACCAACAGGCACAGGGCTACCATGTGTCTGTACCAGGTCCTCTGCATATCATTATGACTTACAGTTTACTGTTTTTATGGGACTCCTGGGTGTGGGTTTCTGATTCCTGTGCATTTTCTTTGGCTTTTTCAGTCTGGTTTTCTTTGTCCATCCACAATGATATGATGGCTTGCGTTTTATCATCTTATTTATCTTGTTTTATAGTCAGCTCTTAGAAGACTATCCTCTTCTAATGAGAGTCGGAAAAAAAGCAGATCCAGATTGGGGGTGGGGTGGAACTAGGAAAAGTAGAGGAAGGGGAAACTGTGACCAGGATATATTGCATGAGAAAAGAAATCTATTTTCTGAAAGGAGACTCAATTGTCTTTTGTAAACTGACCATTCCCAGGGATGAGAGACTACTCTGCCATCTCTCTACTGGAAGTAGCCATCAATTCTAATGGTTTGAGGGTTTTTTGTTTTCCATGTAGTTATTATTGGGAATTTCATGTGCCATAGTACACAGAAAGATCAGAAACAACTTTGGGAGTCATATAGTGTACCCTCCTTCCAGTACACTATATGGGCTCCAGAGGTCCAACTCAGACTGTCAGACTCACAAAACCTGAAGATAAGACTCTATTGTTAAAGACATCGTACACTTGGGGCCTAGGATTGGGAGAACCAAGCTGACCTGGAAGCCTCCTCCCCGAGGCTCTCATTGTATCAAAAGGTACAGTGCAAGCACCCAAGGGAGAAAGCAGTCAGTAGTCCTACCCAGCTGTGAAGCCCACAAACCACAGCAGCAATCTCTCCACAGTACATCAGTGGCGTTATTATCTTAGGGGTGAGATGTCTTACCCCTAAGCAAGAGATGTCTAATTAGACTAAGGCAGATTCAATAAGAGGATATGTAAGTCAAGCCAACTCTCAGTGGCTACTTGAGAACCTATTACCACCTTCCTAAACCAACACGGTTTCTTATCGCATTTTAAATATGTATCCTTATAAACACAGGTAAGTGTAGCTCTCACCCTCTCATCAAAGAAGCTTCTTTTACAGTAGACAAAGGCTACTGCAGACACCCACAACTAGTCAAGATGCAGAGAGTAAGTGACTGGATGGTGCCACATGCCAGCTGCTGCAGCTACAATGCAACTCTAACACTCAGGAAGCAGCTCAGAGAGAGGGCAGATGGTAAGCTGGAGGACCAGCAGGCCTGCTCTAAGACAGTGTCATCTAAACCTAACAAGGATGCTGCAGCCAAGAAATCTCAATAAACAAGACAATAAATAATGACAACCCTGGTCAATATGCCTAGGGATAGAGGAAATTTCACAGTGCCCCATCCCTTGATGAAGAACTACAAGCAATCGATGGCTACCAACAGGGGGAATCAGTCTTCTCCCGAGAAAGTCCTTTGTTCAGCCATCCAATCCCAAGTGGTCAGCCCTAACATGTATGTAAGATAGCACTAAATAGGCTGAGTAGGTGTGTGTGTGTGTGTGTGTGTGTGTGTGTGTGTGTGTGTGTGTGTAACAATAATTATACAAGAAGATGTCATTAACTTGAGAGGAAGTGGAGGACACAGGAAGAGTTGGATGAATGGTTTAAAGGAGTAGAAGCATGCAAATACAGTACCTTTGTAAGAAATTCTTTAAAAAAATAAAAATGTAAATTGAAAAATATGAAACCTCCAATATAGATTTATTGTATGTGGTATTTTGAGAATAAAATGAAACCTTTTTAACTATTTTTCAAAAACAAGCAAAAGGGAAAAAAAAAAAGGAGACTTGTTGGACATAGTGGCACATGCCTTGAGAGGCAAAGGCAAGCAGATCTCTGTGAGTTCAAGGCCAGCCTGATCTACATAACAAGTCCAAGACAGCTAGAACTTGTTACACAGAGAAATCCTGTCTCTAAAAACAAAAAAAGCAGTAGGTTCATTGCAGTGGTCTGTAGACATGAGACTCAAACCTCTCCCCCTACCCCCACCCTCACCCCAGTTCTATAGACACGCAGACTCAGGCCTTCACCACCCCTGTTCTGTAGACACGCAGACTCAGGCCTTCACCCCCCCGGTTCTGTAGACACGCAGACTCAGGCCTTCACCACCCCGTGCAGCATATCTTGCTTCTAAAGAACTTCTAACATCAGCCCATCTGCAGTTAAGTCTCCGTAAAAACATTCCCACTTCTCAAGAGCATGGATACATGCCTGCTCACTGCCACTTAGCACTCACTTCCCAGGAATCCCTGTGCGGGAAGCAGGGGAACTACCTTGTGGGAGCAATTAAGGAGATTTTGCTACTCTTTCAGAATTCCGGAGGACAGATCCAGTGCCCATGTCAGGAGACTCATGACTGGCAGTAGCTCCATCTCCAGTGGGATGTGAGCGCCTCCTCTGGCCGCTGTGGGCACCTGCAGACAGTGAATATATACAGACACGGATACACACATATACACAAATAAAAATCAATCTGAAAGGAAATCAAGCCCACCAACATTCCATCTAGGGGGTTTATATTAATAGGGGGGTTCATGGCCCACCCCTAGCTGAAAAGCTATAAACAGTTGAAAGCATCTGGAGGAGGGAAAGTCCATTTTTCTCTACATCTCTGGCTCCTGGGAGGTGGATGGCCTCATACCCACACATATATGAAAAGTAGACAGGACTTAATAGGCTATTTTTTTTTAAGATTTATTTTATGTATATAAGTTCACGGTTGCTGTCTTAAGACACACCAGAAGCCGGCATCTGATCCCATTACAGATGCTTGTGAGCCATAATGTGATTGCGGGGAATTGAACTCAGGACCTCTGGAAGAGCAACCCTTGTTCTTAACCACTAAGCCATCTCCCCTCAATAGTCTATTTTATAAAAAATAATAACATGAACTTGTGGGGACATAGGGAGGATGGTGAAATCCAATGCTGTCAGGGGAGGGGCGAGCACAATCAAGATGCACTGGATGACTGAAGAGTAGTGTCACACACCTTTCGTCCCAGCACTTGGGAGGCAGAAACCGCACAAGACACTGCTTCAAAAAACAAAGGACATGAACGAAACCCTTATAGGAGATAAATATGACCAACATGCACCACATCTATCTATGAAAGTGTTGTAATGAGCTGGGTGTGGTGATGTCCAACCTTAATTCCAGCGTTTGGGGAGGCACAAGCACTCTAAGGCACAAGACCTCTGAGTTTCAGGACAGCCAAGGCCATGTGACAGAGAAAACCTGTCTTAAGAGAGTCATAATAAAACTGTTACTTTGTGATACTCACATATGCTGATAAGAGTTAAAGCACATACATATTTTATTTTAAAGTGTTGACTCTGAAACAAGAGATTCACATAGTATCTTCACAAAAAAAACCTTAGGGCAAAGGATGATTTAAAAATTCTTTATTCACATCCTGCCACCTGGTGGCCAAAGTGAGAAAACTCTGAAGCACTGCCTCAGAAGAAAGCCCCTATTTTGTTAGCTGGAAATCGAAAACATTAGGTGGGAAACATACTGATTTCTCCACAGCCCCCTCATTCCTACCTATAGGAGTCCTTTGCCCAGTTAGGATGATATCAAGAGGTTATCAGATGAACAACGGGTTGACCAGACAGCACACTAAGCTTGTTACAGTCCAGTGTGAAAGAAGTCTTTTTACTGTCTGCTTGCAAAACACATGACACAATTTTATTCACTCAACAAAATCTTGTATTCTTTATTTCCAGAAAGTCAGAATTCCTTTCTGGAGGTGATAGAGGACTCCATGGGAAACAGGGTCCCCACCCTATAGAGTCATGTATTTGTGCCTCTTATGGGCTTTGGCCTCAGGGGATCCGGGTTAAACAGGCATGGGAAGTCACCTTTTTCTCATTCATGTAAACATGCAATGGAATGTCAGCTTGTGAGGGGCAAGTTCCGTCAGGGAGTCTCTCTAAAATCTTGAGTCTCTTCTCACTCATGGCCAGCCACCATCTGCTGTATTTGAGAATCTGACCTATCACTGGATTCTTGAAAGCAAAAGTAAGTTCCCAGCTGCCATAAACTAGAGAGTGTCTGTGGTGTAGAAATGTTACCAGCAGATAAGAATCCAGCTGGTCCATGGGCTCCTTCCAACTGAGTGCCAGAAGCACCCTCCTCTGCCCTGCACTCCACCCCTTACCTGAAGGAACCAGCCACAGAAGGGTTAGTTGACCCGAAGTGACCCACACATGAAGGTATCTCATGCTTTGAAAACAGTATTCTGAGAACACATCCTAGCCGGGCACACTAGCACATACCCAGAACCTTCAAGGCTAAGGCAGTTGGGTCCTGAATTTAGGACCAACCTGAGCTACATGAGTTCCAGGCCAGCCTTGGCTACATAGTAAGACCAATCTCAGAATAAGTAATAATAAGTGTTGTCTCTGCTTCTGTGTCCCGGGTGCCAAGCAGGCTTTGTATGTGCCTCCACCTCTGCCATGCTGCCTCAGGATGGGCCTAGAGTCAGGGTAGCCAAGAACTTGGAAACCATCAATATGAGGGAATTGTTGAGTCTGGCTGAATGTGTTTCACATGATGATCTCCAGGGTATCTGTAATCTGGCAAAGGACACAATTTCATTCTTATTCATGGCTTAAGTAATGCTGCATTATGCACCTCCAAATTTGGAATGTCCTGGTACAGCATAAAACCAGAGTGACAGACAGACAGACAATCCCACAGCCATCATGTCCATCACCAAAGAAGTCAGGACAAGAAAGTCTCAAACAGGACAAGAACCTGGAGGCAGGAACTGATGCAGAGGCCACTAGCAGGGTACCAATCAACGGCTTGCTTGCCCTGGCTTGTGCAGCCTGCCTTCTTATAGGAGCCAGGACTACCAGTCCAGGGATGGCACCACCTACAACGGCTGCTATCATCCATTGATCACTAATTATGAAATGCCTTACAGTTGGATCTCATGGAGGCATTTTCTCTTCCTCTCTGATGACTCTTAGCTGTGTCACATTGACACACAAAACCAGCCAAGGCACCACTATCAACATTCAAAAAAAAGAACATTCTAAAGAGGCAGATCTGAACACTACTGCAAAAGGGAATATTTCTTGATGAATATTTCACTCTCAGAAAACACTGAATTTTAATTAAATACAGGCAATGTCTACCTAATCCTTCTACGTGTGTGTGTGTGTGTGTGTGTGTGTGTGTGTGTGTGTTTACTTGAGCATTAAGTTAGTTACTTTTTTAAAAAGTATTTCTGAATTACTGGAATTCAGTGGGCAAAGAGACTTACAGCCAAGACCAATGACATGAGTTCAATCCCCAGGACTCACATGGTAGAGACAACTGACTTCCAGAAATTGTCCTCTTGCCTGCACACACACACACACACACACACACACACACACACACACACACACACGCATGCACACACACACACAGTGTGTCAATCTGCAGTAGCAGAGATGGGTGGCCGGTTCACAGGAGGTAAAGAAGCCCAACCAGGAACGGGTATAACCTTCAAAAGCCTGCTCCTGGAGATCTACTGCTGCCAGCCAGGCGTCACTTCCTGAAGGCTCCACAGCCATCTAAATAACACTGCAAGGAAAGGACTTACCACTCTAAGACATGAGCCTGTGGGAGTTATTCCAGATTTGAACCTTAACAACTGCTTTGATAAAATTGTCTTGTCTGGCTATGACAAAGGCCAAGGTCAAAGGGGCAAATAATATGCTTTGGCACCTCAGATATAATTTTATTTCCCTCTTTTAAATATGTTATTTGCTTATGTGACACACCAGCTCATGTAGTCCAGACCTCAAGCTCACCATACAGACCAGGATAACCTGGAACTCCTGGCCTTCCTGGCTCCACTGTCTCCTAACTTTGGGATTGCAGGAGAGTTTGCCACTGTGCCTGACTTTAGGTGTGGCTGGCTTTCTTCTACTCTGCAGTCTCCCATCATCCCTCCCTCTGCTTCTGAAGGAAGGCTTCAACTAATTGTGCAATAACACAGTCTGTCAAGTAATCCAGAGTCCAGACAGTCTTCTTCCCCCTAGTGATAAAAGCCCATTAGGGAGAAGAGGGCTACAGGATAAACATACCTCAAAACCTCGTGTCCTTTTCTGGTTCCTACAAGTCATTATTTATACTTTTTTCTTTACGAGACCTACTTTTTTAAAGATTTTAATTATGTATGAATGTGTGGATCTGTATTCAGGTTTGTGTACTTGAACACAGTGCCCACAGAGGTCAGAAGAGGGTATAGGATCCCCTGGAGCTACAGGTGGCTGTGAGCCATCTGATGTGGGTGCTGGGAACAAAACTCAGGTCCTCAGGAAGAGCAACATGCACTCACCCCAGCCTTAAAAAAATGTATTTTGTGCAAAATGAAGAAATGTAAGCATGGTTACCTCATTCTCCAAATGTTATTCATTATAGCTGGCATTCTTACAATTGTCTGATACAGACACCTCTTGCAGTTTATAACCAAATATTCAATTTAATATCAATGTGCTAAACTATATAGTATTAGGTAGAAATTAAATGAACTATTTTGCAACGTCTGTTTTTTCCAAGATACATTGGGGAAGCCTTCTCTAAAGTTTAGTTAAATGTCTGTAATTCTAAAGATCAGTAGTTGAAGCCTCAGTAAAATTTGCCTAAAGCTAACAATACACACTGCCTCAAGCTGCCCTCAGCACAGACTATATAATTCACATTGCCCAAGGTTGCCTCAGTAGAGACTACAGAGTTCATAACACTCCAGGCTGCTCTCAGCACAGACTATAGAGTTCACACTGCCCCAGGCTGCCCTCAGCACAGACTGCAGGAGCAACAGCAGGAGCAGCAGGAGCAGCAGGAGCAGCAGGAGCAGCAGGAGCAAGAGCATCAGCTGAAGCAAAAGCAGCAGCAGCAGCAGCAGCAGCAGCAGCAGAAGGGAAGAAGCAGCAGCAGAAGCGGAAGAAGCAGCAGCAGGAGCAGCAGGAGCAGCAGGAGCAGCAGGAGCAGCAGCAGCAGAAGTAGCAGCTGCAGTAGCAGCAGCAGGAGAAGCAAAAGCAGGAGCAGGAGCAGGAGAAACAGCAGCAGCAACAGCAGCAGCAGCAGCAGCAGAAGCAGAAGCAGAAGCAGAAGCAGGGGTGGCAGAGTGAGCAAAGACATGAGCATGCCAGCAGCCACCTGTATAAAAACCAGAGAGTTTGCAGGAGAGAGTGGGGTCAGGGGATAGAGGAATCCAGTTCCTCTTTAACACATTTGAGGGTCTCTGGGTCTTTGTACTTGGGGAGAATGGAGCAAGTCACCATGGGTTACCCAGAGGAAACCCCACACTGTCATATCAGGGGATCTCATCTGTTCTCCCCTCAACATTTCCCTGCTCCCCACTGCAATACTTCTTACCAGCACCTTCTCTGGACTCAGGTGGCATGCACTTCAGACCTCACCTTGGGTCTCCTCAAAAGACAGTCCATAGGTAAACATCACTTTGTGCATGGCTGGGTACCCTGGACCAAAGTGGGGAACAAGACCCATCCTGGCTTCCCGTGACTCCTAGAAAGCCAGAGAATAGGGAGTTACTTTGTCAGAAGGGAGTGGAGACAAGAGAAAACTGATGTGGGGGACTGTTTCCAGAAGGCAAAGTCACTGAAATTATGAAATTACCTTGTTTCAAATGTGGATTCTCTACACTTCAAGAAAACATCAACACTATAGACTGTGTGTGTGTGTGTGTGTGTGTGTGTGTGTGTGTGTGTGTGTGTTGCATGTCCAACCAAATTTAAGGAATACCCATGAAATGACTCAAGTGTGACTGTAACTTGCACAATCAGAGACTAGAGCTGGGAGCTTAGTAAGGGCTTCTGGATCTCACTGTGACTGCAGTAGTCAGGAGGCTATGGAGGCCTGCAGCAGAACTGTGGGGCTGAGCTCTGTCTGCCGACTCTGGATTGACTTGCGGACTCCAGCTGGACCCTCACTGCTTCTCAGTTCTGTTGCTGCCTCTATCCTGGAGACACATAACTCTTGGACCCATGGAACAGGTCAGGTTCCCTGAGTTCCTTCCTCTGCCCCCGGCACCATTGTCTGCTCAGCTCACAAGTACACCTGGAGACAGGCAGCTGAGCTGACATCCTCACTGTGCATGGAGGTTCTCTGCAGTCTGATGTTTCTTCTCAGTTCTTTTGGGAATCACCAGCAGTCCATGGATGCTTCTTCCAGGGGCTTCTGGGTGCTGTGAAGATGAATGTGCAGGGCCACGGCTGTTCTGGGACTGCTGCCCTGTGGGGAACTCCCTACAGGGAATAGGCAGAAGGAACATCGCTCAGACCTTATTCCCAGAATCTCATTTCAGATTTCAGGGGAAAACATTTTGCCTCTAGTTTTAGCCTGCAGTATGGACCAAAACTTCCCACTGGCACACAGCCCCCTGAAATTCCTACCTGGCCCTCTCCTCCATGCACCTGTCTGCATCCTCAGCTGGCTCCTCTCCACTTTCTGGTATCACCCTCCTGGGACCAGGGGGACTCTGACAGCACTTGAGACAGACACAAGAAATGTTACTAGAAATCTGCAGGACTTGTGCATGGCTGTGCTGGCTCCGTGCTGACATGAGCCCTTAAGCTGATTCCTCCCAAGTGCTCCATTGATCCCTTCACCAACCTGCCCCAGCATCCTTGCCCAGCGCTGGGTCACTATCCTCTGCTGTCTACATGGAGCTCAAGCATTGGAGGATTCCTCAGAGGAGGGAGGACAGGATGGGATTTTCTTTCTGGCATGATAGATACAATGTCACCAACCCCCTCAGTGAGCATGCTGGAATACATTAAGGGAAGAAGAAACTAGAGAGTGTATCCTTTCCCATAACACCCCACCTACTTGTTTCAGCCCGAGTCTCTGAAGCACTCTTCACTGGCTGCCACGATATTGTTATTTGTCGCTGGGAGGCAGCAACAGAGTCTTCTTAAGGCTTTGGAGATCCTCTTCTTCAGGCCCTTCCATCCCCACCTTCTCATTGGGAGAGGCCCATGATGGTCTATTTCCCAGGAGGGTGAAATGCTGTCTTGGAAGAATTCAGTGCTTGTATTTTCTTCCTGGATTTTCTTGCTGGGGAAGGGGAGTCCAGGTGGTAGATCCCCAGGAAGATGAGCTGAAGTCTTCAAAGGTTTTGGAGCCTGTGTTCCCTTCCAGGAGTTTCTTACTGGGGAAGGGGCTGCTGGTTATAGACACCCAGGAAGATGAGCTGGAGTCTGGGGAGGATTTGGAACCTGTATTCTCTTCCTGGAATTTCTTACTGGGGAAGGGACAGCTGGTTGTAGACTCCCGGGAGGATGTGCTGCTATATGCGTACGAAGCCTCAGAGCTCTCACTGGTCCCATCTTGTGTGCTTTCAACGGTTGAGGTTTGGGACAGCGTGAACAGTGAGCCTGTGGTTCCTGAAGATGATGTTATTGTTGTTGTTGTCTCCTTTCTTTTTCTTGAGGGTGAAGTTGTAGAGCTTATTCTGCCCCCCTTTTCTCTGAATGTGTCCTTTCCAACATGAGGCATAAAGCCCTGCAGTGGGGAGGTGTTTTCCAGGAAGCTACTCTTGAGGGAAGAAAGGGTGGGAGGCACACTGTGTCTCCTCTTATGGCCTTTCCTCCCAAGCCCAGGCAGCTCAGAGTGGCTGGGAGAAGTGAAGGTGCGAATGGTAGATGCACTGCTTCCCCCCCTTAAAGAACAAGGAAGGCTGTGAGCTTTTGTAGGGTCCAGTGTGCCACCCTGCCCTGCATCGTAACAAAATTGGGGCCAGAGGGTACCCTTTTTTTTTGAGGATGAGGTACGTTGCCATGGCACGACTATACTTCCGTTCCTTCAATGCATATCTGAGCTCTTGAACTTTATGCCCCATTAAAAACATTTCAAAAGCAATGTTGGGCTCTGGTACTTGAGGGATTTTTTCTGAGGATGTCAACGTGCCTTGATCACGGCGCAGCCATGGGTGTGCTAATACTTCTTTGATGGATGGCCTTGTTGTGGGGTCTAGTGTAAATAATCTCTTCAATAGGTCTTGAAGGTCTGGGGAGAGGCGATATGGGATCCAATAGTACTGGGATTGGTTCAGGTACTTTATCTTGAAGTGCGCTGCCTCTGTAAAAGGAAGTTGACCCACAACTAAGTAGTATAAGAGCACACCCAGGCTCCATATATCTGCTGGAAGGCCGTCATATGGTTTCTGATGGAATACTTCAGGAGCACAATATTGTGGGGTACCACAGAACCCCTCAAACTGTTCCCCTGAGGCCAGTCTTTTGCCTAAACCAAAGTCAGTTAGTTTCACATGCCCATCCCAGTCCAACAGGATGTTCTCGGCTTTGATGTCTCGGTGGACAATATTCTGACTGTGGATATAGTCGATGGCCAAAGACAGCTCTGTGAAGATGGTCCGCGCCTCTTCCTCCTGTAGACGCCCACACTTGTTGATGTGTTTCTGCAGGGATCCCTTGGATGCATATTCCATCACAAGGTAGGTTTTGTGCCTTGTGTCAATTATCTGTAGTAACTGCACTATGTTACTGTGATGAAGAGTTTTCATTAATTCAACCTCAGAAACAACTAAGAAATCTTTCCTTGTGCCCCTTTTCAATATTTTGATGGCAACCATTGTCTGGGTCATAAGGTGGAGAGCCACTTTGACTTCTGCAAAGGACCCTTTGTCTAAGGTGCCCAGGATGTAGTAATCACGTGCCAGGGTGTTCCCTTCGTGGCAGCTGGCCTCGAGCTCCCTTGACAGCATACTCCCCTTCTCTTGGTCAGAGTCTCCAGGAGCAAGAGCAAGAAAGGTGGCAGGGGAAACACATTGGAGTTAATTCTAGGCAAGCTTACTGCTAGAGACTCTAAGATTCAAAGTCAGAGATGCGTCCAAAGACATGTCTGGCCATGCCTCAGGGGCACAGGGAAAGCAGAACAAAGCAAAGACAAACACAGTGGATGGAAAGAAGGAAGAAGGCTCAGAGCAGAAAGACAGCAAGGGCAATGGAAGACAACATTTTAGTCAGGAGAACAAGGATCCCCATCTCAAAGGACAGAACATTGACAAGCTTACCGAAGACATCCATTATGAAGGCAAAGCACTGAGTTAAAACTCAAACTTGAACTTCAAGATAGCTTTACCCAGAGTGCATGGGTAAATGCAACCTGCCCCAGTAGATAAACACAGTATATACACAGGATGGGGGCAAAAGTCGCACAGCACCTATGAATAAGAATGAAAATTTGTCATTTTTCTGGAAATGGATGTACTTTGAGGTCACTGTGTTACACAGAGTAATGTAGCCCAACAGAGACAAACGCCACCATTTTTCCTTACCTGCAGGAGCTCAGTGGTTTGAGGCTGGGCTAAAGGAAAGGGGAACTATGTGGGGACTGGAGGTTAAGAGGCAGGACGAGATAGGGAGTAACAGAAAGTGACAGAGTCAAATAGAAGTCAGGAAAAGAAATGTGGATGTTGGCAGGCAGCGATGCCACTCAGGTTTCTCCCCACATTTCATCTCAACCCTCAGGAGGCAAGACAGGTGAATCTCTGAGTTTGAGGCTACCCTGGTCTACAGAGAAAATTCCAGGTTAGCCAAGTCCACACAAAGAAACCCAGCCTACAAAGATCAAGAAGAGCAAACCAAACTAAAGCAAGAAAGAGAGAGAGAGAGAGAGAGAGAGAGAGAGAGAGAGAGAGAGAGAGAGAGGAAAGAAGAAAGGAAGAAAGAAAATGGATGGATGTTAATCCACACCCAAAAAAATGAAAAACCTAAACAAACAAAAAACAAAAGGCAAAGTTGTAAGCAAAGCCCCCAAATGAATAAAGTCACATAAACAGAAAATCAAACCTCTGAGCTTGTGGAAAGAAAACACAGGAAAGAACTCACTCTGGAAGTGTAGCTGATGTTCAATGTCCAAATCCAAACAATCGCCAAGGTTCAAATCCGATCCAACAACCAACCACCGAGTCTAACCACCACCCACCAAGTCCTACAGATCACCAAACAGCTCTCTGCACAGAAGGACACAAAACAGCCCAGACAGTGCATTATATGATCAGCTGTGGGTCACTCCTCATAGTGGCTCTCTGTGACATCAGAGCATTACTGGCCACCCAGAACCGGCACAGCTCACCCGGGGGCTTTTCTCACTCCTTGGTACCAACAGGCTCTATCTGTTACTGTTCATTTCACTGAGACCAATGCCCTGACAAGAGGCACGTGTCGGGAGGGAGAACTTTATTTAGGCTCGTGCTATGAGGGGTTTGCTGGAAACGTTGGGATTCCTCCTCTGGGGTTTTAGTCTCATGCCTAAAAGAATGTTTCATATTGCATGGAGACAAGATAAAATGGATTTGGAGGAACATCTAGAAGTTTCCAGAAGGGGAAAAACAAGAAATATCATCTCCCTCTGTCTTTGTCTTTGTGTCTCTGTGTCTCTGTGTCTGTCTCTGTCTCTGTGTCTCTGTCCCTCTCCCCCTCCCTCTCCTTCTCCCCTTTACCCTCCCCTCTGTGTGTGTGTGTGTGTGTGTGTGTGTGTGTGTGTGTGTGTGTGTGTACCTGTGGATCTTAGAGGGTTATGCTGGGGACAGTTTGTCAATCTAAATACCAAAATATTTTCTACCTGAACTCTCCTTTCTAATACAGTTTGCTAATCAATTTAGCTCCCTCTTAAGGTCCTTTCTGAGTCATGATTGAAAACCCAGGTCAGCAGCATAAAGGAAGGCTTTAGTCTTCCCGCATGCACTGGCCAAGTAAAAGCTGTTTCAGGTTACTTTGACTCCACGTGCCCGCTGCAGAAGCCCTGCATATGCCCTGAGTCTGCTCCTCGGCCTCGAGCCCCACCCTCAACCCCAGACCCACCTCCCACCCCCTCAACCCAGCTCCACTCTCACTCTTCACCCTGACATTTGTTTGTTTTATAGTATTTCGTGTAGAACCAGGCCTACTGGAATCTTTCTCCACCTCTTGTCAGCGTCTACAGATTTATAGAATCTATTAATGTGTTCCCGCCATTGTTTTGGAGAATGGTTATTAAAAACAGCTCTGCTTATAGGTTCAGTAAAAGTAACTGAATCATTTTCGCTATACTTCCTACGCATTTAGACTTCCTAGTTGAATTGGTTTTCTGGATTTGGAAATGCTTCTGTGGATCATGGTTCGTTTGTACTTGTGAGTCGGTAGAGGCCCTTTGAGTTGGTACTTGCATGCTCTCTATCTGGAGTTATTCTTTCCTGCAAGTGCTTGTTCCAGTTCTTTTCTCAAGTCAGTAGACCATGAGTGGCTTGGCAAGGGGAGGACCATCACAGTCCTTATAGAAGACTGCATCCAGTTCTGGCCCTTGAAGTCCCTTCAGCCACGGTTAGGGCCTCTGGACCCTTGTCTGTCTGTCTGTCTGGACTGCTCTCTGGCCAGGTCCAAGGAAGATTTCATTACCGAGGCAGAGACCCTTGGAATTGAACCAGAGGACACAAGAGTAGACTGCTTCTGCCCTGTGATTTAGCCACCGTTCTGTTCTCCCAGAACCTAAATAGGCAGACTGAACTTTTGTGGCATCTGCAGAGTTGGGCTTCCCTGAAGCTGGCTGTCAGAAGAGCTCGCTTAGGCCTGTTGCATTTGTTGAATAAAAACCAATTAAGAATAGATATTTGATTGGGACTCCAAAGGGTCAAATTCACCTGAAGATGGTAACAGAAAAAGAAATCTGAACTCAACTTGAGAAGGGGGCTGGTGTGGGCTACAAAGGGGCTATGAAGGGGCCTCGTGAGGGCTGCTGCTCTATCCTTCTTCACGTTCACTTTCATACTTTAACTTTGGCATTGTTAGCTTGTTGCACTTAAATCTTGTTTACTGTTAAATTAGACAAACACACCCTCTGGTTTCTTTGGCAGTCTTTTTTCCTATGGGGTGACAATTAACAGTTTGGTCTCCATCATAAGAAACTGACAGGGCTTATATTTTTATTACAGCCTTCTACACAAGGCAGAAGTGAGAAGTGTACTGTATTCCTACTGCAGTTTAAGCGACAGCATATGTAAACAAGTTTAGCTTCTTTAAACGTTTACTTGTATTTATTTATTTTATAGTCTTCACACTTGGCCAGTGGGTTTTCTAGGGAGTTTCACAAAGGACCAGCTCACATCCCGTTTCTCCTTCTGTATTGCCACATTCAGAGTTTGCAATCTCATATAATTTCACTTCTTCACTGCACTTTAATCCGTTTGAAGATAAACATAAAATCATAGTCTATTCTTACCCCTCCGAGGATACTGTCCAAGGGCCTAGTGGATGTCTGAAACCATGAATGATGCTATAGTTGTGATGACTCCTCTTTACTGCCACCGTGCTGGATTTATAATCACCATGGAAACACTCTTCTGGGTCTATGAGGGTGTTTCTAGAAAGGTTGAGCTGTGGAGGAAGACCCACTCTGTGTGTGGTTGGCCTCATCCCACCGGTTGATAGGGTCTGAGCCTAAAAACAGAACTGAGAAAACAAGGTGAACACCATTGTTCATCAATCTTTGCTCTCTGACTGCAGGAGCAATGTGACCAGTCAGTCACACCATGCTCCTGCCACACAGCTAGATCCCTCCTGCCTTCTTCACTGAGATAAGCTCTGTCCCATAAAATAAAATAAAGTAAAATAAAATAAAATAAAAAACATAATCTCTAAGACAAACTCTTCCTCCCTTAAATTGCTTCTTTTCCATTTATTTATTTATTTATTTATTTATTTATTCACTTTACATCTTAGTATCAGCCCCCTCTTCCTTCAGTTCCCCCTCACACAGCTTCTCCCTAACCCCCCTTCAGTTCTCCTCCTGCCCATATCATCCCATGTTGTCACATCAAGTCACTGAAGGATTAGGCACCTCCTCTCCCACTGAGGCCAGACAATGCAGCCCAGTTAAGAGAACAGGATCCACAGGCAGGGAACAGCATCAGGGACAGCCCCCACTCCAGTTGTTGCAGAACACCCATGTGGACCAACCTGCACATCTGCTACGTGTGTGTGTGTGTGTGTGTGTGTGTGTGTGTTCGCGCGCGCGTGTGTGTGTGCGCGTGTGTGCGTGTGCGCTCGCCTGTGTGTGTGCGTGTGTGTGCATGTGCGTGTGCGTGTGTGTGCGCGTGCGCGCGCGCGTGTGTGTGAGTGTGTGTGTATGTGTGTGCGTGTGTGTGCGCACGTGTGTGTGTGTGTGTGCGTGTGTGTGCGCACGTGTGTGTGTGTGTGTGTGTGTGTGTTTGTGTGTGTGTGGGTGTGTGTGTGTGGGTGTGCGTGCGTGTGTGTCCAGCTTCAGTCCACGTATGCTCCTTGGTTGGTGGGTCAGTCTCTGGGAGCCCTCAAGGGTCCAGCTTCATTGACGGTGGGTCTTCCTGAGGAGCCCCTATCCTCTTTGGGTCACCCATTTTCTTTCTCAACCCTCCCATAAGACTTCGTGAGCTCCACCTAGTGTTTAACTGTGAGTCTCTTCATCTGTTTCCATCAGCTGCTGGGTGGAGCCTCTCAGAGGACAGTTATACTAGACTCCTGCAAGCATGACAGAGTTTCATCAACAGTGTCAGGGATTGGTTCTTGCCCATAGGATGGATCACAGTTTGGGCCAGTCAGTGGTTGGCCATTCCCTCCATCTCTGCTCCATCTTTGCCTCTGTACATCTTATAGCCAGGACACATTTTGGGTTGAGGCTTTGTGGGTGGGTTGCTGTCCTTATCCCTCCACTGGGAATCCTGCCTGGCTATAGGAGGTGGCATCTTCAGGCTCCATATTTCCCACTGCCAGGAGTCTCAGCCAGAGTATCCCCTACAGAATCCCTGGGGCCTCCTCCTATCCCAGGTTTCTGGCACATCCTAGAGATCCCTTCACCACCGATTTTTGTTCTCTGCCTCCTGCTCTCCATACATATGATCCCCTTGCCCTGTTCCCCTCCACATCCCCTCTCCCACCCGGTTCTTTTCCTCTGATATCTATTTTATCTCCCCTTCTGAGAAAGATTCAAGCATCTCCCCTTAGACCCTCCTTGTTATTTGGCTTCTTTGGGTCATGGTTATCTTGTACTCTATGGCTAATATCAATTTTCAAGGGAGTGCATGCATATCATGCTTGTCCTCACCAGGATGATATTTTCAAGTTCCTTCCATTTGCCTGCAAAATTCATGTTATCCTTGTTTTTAATGGCCGAATAGTATTTCATTGTGTAGATGAACCACATCTTCTTAGTCCATTTGTCAGTTGAGGGACATCTAGGTTGTTTCCAGTTTCTGGCTATTATGAATAGAGCTGCTATGAATATAGTTGAGCAAGCATTCTTGTGGGATGCTGGGATATATGCGCAGGAGTTGTACAGCTGAGTCTTGAGGTGGAACTATTCACAATTTTCTGAGAACCTGCCAAATTGATTTCCAGAATGGCTGTACCAGTTTGCAATCTCACCAGCAATGGAGGAGTGTTCCCCTTGCTCCACATCCTTGCCCACATGTGCTGTCACCTGAGTTTTTGATCCTAGCCATTCTGATGGGTGTGTGGAATCTCAGCACTATTTTGTTTTGCATTTCCCTGATGACTAAGGGCACTGGACATTTCTTTAAGTGTTTTTTGGCCATTAGAGATTCCTCTGTTAAGAATTCTCTGTTTAGCTCTGTACCCGATTTTTGAATTGGGTTATTTGGTTTGTTGGTGTCTAACTTCTTGAGTTCTTTATATATTTTGGATATTAGTCCTCGGTCAGATGTAGGGTTGGTGAAGATCTTTTACCAATTGGTAGGCCATCATTTGGTCATCCTTTTGATGGTGTCCTTTACCTCACAGAAGCTTTTCAGCGTCATGAGGTCCCATTTAATAATTGTTGATCTTAATGCCTGAGCTATGAGCATTCTGTTCAGGAGGTTGTCTCCTGTACCAATGAGTTTAAGGCTGTTCCCCACTTTCTGTTCTATTAGATGCAATGTATCCAGTTTTACATTGTGGTCTTTGATCCACTTGGACTTGTGTTTTGTGCAGAGTGATACATATGGATTTATTGCCATTCTTCTACATGCAGACTTGCAGTTAGACCAGCACAATTTGTTATGATGCCCTCCCTTTTCCATTGCATGGTTTTGGCTTCTTTGTCAAAAATCAAGTGTCTGGACGTTAGGGGGTTCATTTCCTCGTCTTCTATTTGATTCTATTGATCAACCTGTCTGTCTTTGCACCAATACTATGTGGGTTTTTTTTTTCTTCTCTTATTGCTCTGTAGAACAGCTTGAAGGCAGGGATGGTGATTCCTCCAGAAGTTCTTTTATTGTACAGGATTGTTTTAGCTGTCCTGAGTTTTGTTTGTTTGTTTGCTTTGTTTTTCCACATGAAGTTGAGAATTGTTCTTTCAAGGTCTGTAAAGAATTCTGTTGGAATTTTGATGAGATTTGCATTAAATCTGTAGATTGCTTTTGGTAAGACCGCATTTTTAGTTTGTTAATTCTGTCAATCCTTGGGCTTGGGTGATCTTTCCATCTTCTGATATCTTTTTCAGTTTCTTTCTTCAGTGACTTGAAGTTCTTGTCATACTAGGTCAGTTTTTGAGAATTACACTAGACTTCCTTGACTTCAGTCCATCACCCTTTAGGACCACAAGCCTCCCCACCGTCTTCTACATTTAGAACTGAGTGTAAGGATGGAGGCCTGCTGTAACTTTGTCCAATGTGCAAGGATTTCTATCCGGAATAGGAGCAGCTGTGGTCACCTGAATAAGCCTGTGACAAGACTGGGCCACATATTAACTTACTGGGGGATGAGGAGGGAGGAGACACAAGCAGCTATCAGCTGCTGGAGAGGGGGACTCCTCTCTGATGAGGTAGTCACACTTGGGTTGCCCAGGCTCCTGTAACCAGGATCAGACTCACTGGTTCACCAACTTAGACTTGGGTGGAATGGTTGGTCTGTCATTAGTGCCATATCTGGGATGAAGAGACATCTGTTCACATCTCCCCAGGAAAAGTTCCCTAAGGCCAAAACTGCCAGAGTACCAAGCAGCCTCCTTGCCTGTTTGCACTCCAGCTGCAGCCTAGCCAAGTGTCTCCTTTGACATCAGCATGTGAATAACATTATCTATGAAGGCTTCAGTGTTAACAACCAGACAGACAAGCAAATGACCCATTTTTGTATTAAACACTAATTTCACTATTATGGGAAACAGATGTATAAGGAGTGGATGAAGTCCTGAATGAATGTGTGTTGTTGCCAGGACCAGTCAAGGCAAGGACCTCACTGCCTAGATGGATTCCCCAGATAAGGCCCAGAGGGATGGCAAATCCCTCCTCTGGTCCCAGTGCCAGTGCTTACAAATGGCTGGCTATGCAGTGTGTGCAGAAACCATCAACCACAGCACCTCCTCTAAGGTGTTTGCAGCCTGAGACTGCTCCCTTACAGTGACCTCCTACCAGTATTAGTTAACCTGTCTCCTGGTTCAGCTATATACAATAGAGCCGCCTCCTCAATTCAGATGTATAAAATAATCATGCTGAGTTTCTGGGCTGTTGGTGGTGCTGCCTCTCCATTAGAGAGCACAGCCCACCTAATTCCAGCTTCTCTCTCTCTCTTTTTAATTGGATATTTTATTTATTTACATTTCAAATGTTATCCCCTTTCCAGTTACCCCTCTAGAAAGCCCCTATGCCATCCTCCCTCCCCTTGCTTCTGTGAGGGAGCTCACCCACCCACCCACCCATCCACTCCTGCCTCCCTGCCCTGGCATTCCCTACACTGAGGCATCAAGCCTTCCCAGGACCAAGGGCTTCTCCTCCCACTGACAACTGACAAGGCCATCCTCTGCTATGGGGCTGGAACCAAGGGTCTCTACATGTGTACTCTTTGGTTGGTGGTTTACCTCCTGGGAGTCTGGTTGGCTGATACTGTTGTTCTTCCTATGGGTTCCAAACCCCTTCAGCTCCTTCAGTCCTTTCTCTAACTCCTCCATTGAGGACCCCGGGCTCAGTCCAATGGTTGGCTTAATTCCAGCTTTTCTACACCTATTGCCAGACTTACTGTCTTGTCATTCAAAGTACTGAGCCTCCTTTCAGTCTGCAGATGATTTTCCCCAGTAGATAGCCACTGTGTTTAACAAAGCAAACGTTTGGAACGCAGACTTAAACGAAAGATCTTCTGCCAGCAAACCACTCATTAGCCAAAGCGCCCTCAAATGTGTGTCTGAAACCATCAGTGTTAAGTGAACCCACAGAAGGACTCTGGAAGCAAGTTTCTCTCTTCTCCTCCCAGGCTAGTATCACGTCTCCCTCCCACCCACACACCCACACCTCCCGAAAAAAATCCCTTTTCAGAAATAAAGCAAGTAGTAAATCAGAGCGTGCCTGCAGCTTGTGAATTCAGTAAGTACAGTGATGGGCATTTGTTAAGTGCTTCTGCATTCCTTTCCCAGCCTGTCTCAAGTTCAAAACAACCATGCTGACTCTCTCTGAGTACACATTACACCCATTTCGCTAATGCAAAAATGCACCCAAAGTCCCAAAGAAATGAGACAAACAGAACTTCTTCAGGAACCTTTTTCCTTTGTGAGCTTTTGAAGATTATATGAAATATCACCCAGGTTTTTAAATTTATTTATTTATTTATTTATTTTACTTATTTATTTTAGATTTTTAAGTTGAGAAAAAACTTTCAGGTTGGCCTGAAGTTTGAAAGATAGTTGTAACCCAGTCACCATGGCGATTTTTCCTAGGGGAAAAAACATGCTGGGTGTTGAGATGGCCATCAGAAAATCAGCTCTAGTTGGCTACGCTGGGAACTTGGGCAAAATTTTTATCCTGGTGGAAGGGCAACATAATTCTAGACCCAAAAACATCAAGATGGAATGGAGGGAGGTAGTTGGTGATGAAGATAGTTTGCTTATTTTGTCTGTGGACAGAAACAGTATATGTCAGAGGCAGGGGGTAGCTGAAGCAGGACTGTCAACAGAGAAAGGAGGCAACAAAGAAACTTCATTTTGAGAAGGCAATCACAGGGCCTGGACCCATACCATGATTTCTAAACTCAAAGTCACATACAGATAAAATATTCAGCTAGCTTATGATCTGGGAACACAAGAGGTAATTATAATGAGAATTTATTTAGATTTTTAAAAAAGATTTAGTGTTTTGATTGGAGAGAAAGTTCATCCATTAAGAACACAAACTGCTCTTCCAGACATCCTGAGTTCAGTTCCCAGCAACCACATGGTGGCTCACAATAATCTGCAATGGGATCCAATGCCCTCTTCTGGAAGACAGTGATACATTGTTTATTCATTCATTCATTCATTCATTCATTTTATATATGTGAGTGCACGGTCACTGTCTTCAGGCACACCATAAGAGGGCATCAAATCCCATTACAGATGATTGTGAGCCACCACGTGGTTGCTGGGAACTGAACTCAGGACCTCTGGATGAGCAGTCAGTGCCCTTATCCGCTGAGCCATCTCTTCAGCCTCTATTTAGATATTTTTAAATATAAACAAGTCATTAAGTGGGTTAAAGGCATCCCTCCTTTTGCACAGATCTGACACATAGACACGTCAGGCAGCTTTGTTCAGTTAAATGAAAGATCAGTCATTCACAATGCAGTTCAAACTGCAGTTTCTCCTCTATGTGTGCTCTAAGTAGTAACACCAGGGACAGATGGCTGGCTGACCTTCAACCCACAGTTCACTATGAAACCTGCAGATGGGCACCATGATCAACAACCAACCACACTGCTTCTTTCATTGTTCATGATTGTTCCTGTGCCTAAACTAACTCCAGCAGACAGTAACACATACGGCACACCATGACACAGTTTCCCTATCCTAGGGATAAACTCTACTACCATAGTCCACCTATATACAAGATTTCACTTTCTGCAGTTACCATTACCCAAGGTGAACCAAAACTCAAAAGTTTTAAATGGAAAATTTCACAAGTAAAATCTCATAACTTTTAAGGAACTTCATTATAGTGTGTTGTTAATATTATTTTATTTTGCTGCTAGTTGTTATCATTGGCCTCCTCCTCCTGTATTTATCCTAGAATGTAAGTCTTGTCATAGGTCTGTAGTAACAGGAGAACGCAGAACAGTCCTATACCGCATGATGGTATTTTAGTCAACAGTAGATCATATATCACGGTGTTTGTACAGAAATTATAGTAGAGAGGCCTGGAGAAATTGCTCAGTGGTCAAGGGCTCTTGTAGTAGACCTGTATTTGTTCCCACCAATCACATGGTGGTTGACAATTCTCTATAATTTGGTTTCAGGATCTGTCTTACCTAGGGTTGCGATTGTTGTGAAGAGACATCATGTCAAGGCAACTCTTAGAAAGACAAACATTTAACTGGGGCTGGCTAATAGATTGACAGGTTTAGTCCACTGTCATCATAGCAGGAAGCATGACAACATGCAGGCAGATATGATACTGGAGAAGGAGCTGAGGGTTCGGCAGTGTAATTTGAAGGCAACCAGAAGAGACTGGCATCCATAGGCAGCTAGGTGGAAGTTCTCTTCTACAATGGGTGGAGCCTCAGCATAAGAGGAGACCATCAAGCCCACACCCACAGTGATACAACAAGGCCAAACACCCTAAGAGTACCACTCCCTTGTGGGCAAAGTGTATTCAAACCACCACAGTATTCAACACCTGACCTCCAAAGGCACCAGGCATAATTGTACATAAGTGCAGGCAACATAACCATACACATATATTTTTAAGTGATAATAACCTTTAAATTAAAGATCATGAACCTGGAGAAACCCTGTCACCTTGTGACTACATCTGTAGAAGAGATGTCTTGGTACTTTCCATGTCATTATAAACTAATACCTGGCAAGAAGCAACTTAAGGGTTCAGGCTAATTTCTATTATGATCACTGATGGAAAAATTCTCAATAAAATACTGACACACTGAATCCAAGAACACATCAAAGACACCATCCACCATGATTAAGAAGGTTTCATCCCAGGGATACAGGGTGGTTCAATATACAAAAATCATTCAGCATAATCTACCATCTAAACAAACTGAAAGATAAAACCATACGATCATCAAATTAGATGCCTTTGACAAAATCTAACATCTCTTTATATTAAAACTCTTAGAGAGATCAGGGTTACAAGGCACATTCCTAAACACAATAAAGGCAATATATGGCAAGCCAATAGCCAACAACAAATTTAGTGAAGAGAAATTTAAAATAATTATACTAAAATCAGGGACAAGACAAGGCTGTCCATACTCTTCATATTTCTTCAATATAGCCCTTGAAGTCCTAGCTAGAGCAATTAGACAACTAAAAAATATCAAAGAGATATAAATTGGAAAAGAAGAAGTCAAAGTATTGCTATTGGCAGATGATCTGATAGTATACATAAGAAACCCCAAAAATTCTACCAGAGAACTCCTATAGCTGATAAACAACTTCAGCCGACTGGCTGGATACAAAAGTACCTCAAAAAAATTAGTAGTCCTCCTTTAATGAAAAACAGGCTGATAAAAATGTTAGGGAGACAATACCTTTCACAAAGGTCATAAATGATATAAAATATCTTGGTGTAACTGTAATAAAGCAAGTGAAACACCTGTATGACAAGAACTTCAAGTCACTGAAGAAAGAAACTGAAAAAGATATCAGAAGATGGAAAGATCACCCAAGCCCAGGGATTGACAGAATTAACAAACTAAAACTGCTGTCTTACCAAAAGCAATCTACAGATTTAATGCAATTCTCATCAAAATTCCAACAGAATTCTTTACAGACCTTGAAAGAACAATTCTCAACTTCATGTGGAAAAACAAAACAAAGCAAACAAACAAACAAACAAAACTCAGGACAGCTAAAACAATCCTGTACAATAAAAGAACTTCTGGAGGAATCACCATCCCTGCCTTCAAGCTGTTCTACAGAGCAATAAGGGAAGAAAAAAAACCCACATAGTATTGGTGCAAAGACAGACAGGTTGATCAATAGAATCAAATAGAAGACGAGGAAATAAACCCCCTAACGTCCAGACACTTGATTTTTGACAAAGAAGCCAAAACCATGCAATGGAAAAGGGAGGGCATCATAACAAATTGTGCTGGTCTAACTGCAAGTCTGCATGTAGAAGAATGGCAATAAATCCATATGTATCACTCTGCACAAAACACAAGTCCAAGTGGATCAAAGACCACAATGTAAAACTGGATACATTGCATCTAATAGAACAGAAAGTGGGGAACAGCCTTAAACTCATTGGTACAGGAGACAACCTCCTGAACAGAATGCTCATAGCTCAGGCATTAAGATCAACAATTATTAAATGGGACCTCATGACGCTGAAAAGCTTCTGTGAGGTAAAGGACACCATCAAAAGGATGACCAAATAATGGCCTACCAATTGGTAAAAGATCTTCACCAACCCTACATCTGACCGAGGACTAATATCCAAAATATATAAAGAACTCAAGAAGTTAGACACCAACAAACCAAATAACCCAATTCAAAAATCGGGTACAGAGCTAAACAGAGAATTCTTAACAGAGGAATCTCTAATGGCCAAAAAACACTTAAAGAAATGTCCAGTGCCCTTAGTCATCAGGGAAATGCAAAACAAAATAGTGCTGAGATTCCACTTACACCTATCAGAATGGCTAGGATCAAAAACTCAGGTGACAGCACATGTGGGCAAGGATGTGGAGCAAGGGGAACACTCCTCCATTGCTGGTGAGATTGCAAACTGGTACAACCATTCTGGAAATCAATTTGGCAGGTTCTCAGAAAATTGTGAATAGTTCCACCTCAAGACTCAGCTGTACAACTCCTGCGCATATATCCCAGCATCCCACAAGAATGCTTGCTCAACTATATTCATAGCAGCTCTATTCATAATAGCCAGAAACTGGAAACAACCTAGATGTCCCTCAACTGACAAATGGATTAAGAAGATGTGGTTCATCTACACAATGAAATACTATTCGGCCATTAAAAACAAGGACAACATGAATTTTGCAGGCAAATGGAAGGAACTTGAAAATATCATCCTGGTGAGGACAAGCATGATATGCATGCACTTGAAAATTGATATTAGCCATAGAGTACAAGATAACCATGACCCAAAGAAGCCAAATAACAAGGAGGGTCTAAGGGGAGATGCTTGAATCTTTCTCAGAAGGGGAGATAAAATAGATATCAGAGGAAGAGAACCGGGTGGGAGAGGGAATGTGGAGGGGAACAGGGCAAGGGGATCATATGTATGGAGAGCAGGAGGCAGAGAACAAAAATCGGTGGTGAAGGGATCTCTAGGATGTGCCAGAAACCTGGGATAGGAGGAGGCCCCAGGGATTCTGTAGGGGGTACTCTGGCTGAGACTCCTAGCAGGGGGAAATATGGAGCCTGAAGATGCCACCTCCTGTAGCCAGGCAGGATTCCCAGTGGAGGGATAAGGACAGCAACCCACCCACAAAGCCTCAACCCAAAATGTGTCCTGGCTACAAGATGTACAGAGGCAAAGATGGAGCAGAGATGGAGGGAATGGCCAACCACTGACTGGCCCAAACTGTGATCCATCCTATGGGCAAGAACCAATCCCTGACACTGTTGATGAAACTCTGTCATGCTTGCAGGAGTCTAGTATAACTGTCCTCTGAGAGGCTCCACCCAGCAGCTGATGGAAACAGATGAAGAGACTCACAGTTAAACACTAGGTGGAGCTCACGAAGTCTTATGGGAGGGTTGAGAAAGAAAATGGGTGACCCAAAGAGGATAGGGGCTCCTCAGGAAGACCCACCGTCAATGAAGCTGGACCCTTGAGGGCTCCCAGAGACTGACCCACCAACCAAGGAGCATACGTGGACTGAAGCTGGACACACACGCACGCACACCCACACACACACACACACACACACACACACACACACAAACACACACACACACACACACACACACACACGTGCGCACACACACGCACACACACACACACACACGTGCGCACACACACACACACACACACACACACACACACACGCACACACACGCGCATGCGCGCACGCACACACACACACGTGCGCACACACACGCACACACATACACACACACACTCACACACACGCGCGCGCGCACGCGCACACACACGCACACGCACATGCACACACACGCACACACACAGGCGAGCGCACACGCACACACGCGCACACACACACACGCGCGCGCGAACACACACACACACACACACACACACACACACACACACACGTAGCAGATGTGCAGGTTGGTCCACATGGGTGTTCTGCAACAACTGGAGTGGGGGCTGTCCCTGATGCTGTTCCCTGCCTGTGGATCCTGTTCTCTTAACTGGGCTGCATTGTCTGGCCTCAGTGGGAGAGGAGGTGCCTAATCCTTCAGTGACTTGATGTGACAACATGGGATGATATGGGCAGGAGGAGAACTGAAGGGGGGTTAGGGAGAAGCTGTGTGAGGGGGAACTGAAGGAAGAGGGGGCTGATACTAAGATGTAAAGTGAATAAATAAATAAATAAATAAATAAATGGAAAAGAAGCAATTTAAGGGAGGAAGAGTTTGTCTTAGAGATTATGTTTTTTATTTTATTTTATTTTACTTTATTTTATTTTATGGGACAGAGCTTATCTCAGTGAAGAAGGCAGGAGGGACCTAGCTGTGTGGCAGGAGCATGGTGTGACTGACTGGTCACATTGCTCCTGCAGTCAGAGAGCAAAGATTGATGAACAATGGTGTTCACCTTGTTTTCTCAGTTCTGTTTTTAGGCTCAGACCCTATCAACCGGTGGGATGAGGCCAACCACACACAGAGTGGGTCTTCCTCCACAGCTCAACCTTTCTAGAAACACCCTCATAGACCCAGAAGAGTGTTTCCATGGTGATTATAAATCCAGCACGGTGGCAGTAAAGAGGAGTCATCACAACTATAGCATCATTCATGGTTTCAGACATCCACTAGGCCCTTGGACAGTATCCTCGGAGGGGTAAGAATAGACTATGATTTTATGTTTATCTTCAAACAGATTAAAGTGCAGTGAAGAAGTGAAATTATATGAGATTGCAAACTCTGAATGTGGCAATACAGAAGGAGAAACGGGATGTGAGCTGGTCCTTTGTGAAACTCCCTAGAAAACCCACTGGCCAAGTGTGAAGACTATAAAATAAATAAATACAAGTAAACGTTTAAAGAAGCTAAACTTGTTTACATATGCTGTCGCTTAAACTGCAGTAGGAATACAGTACACTTCTCACTTCTGCCTTGTGTAGAAGGCTGTAATAAAAATATAAGCCCTGTCAGTTTCTTATGATGGAGACCAAACTGTTAATTGTCACCCCATAGAAAAAAAGACTGCCAAAGAAACCAGAGGGTGTGTTTGTCTAATTTAACAGTAAACAAGATTTAAGTGCAACAAGCTAACAATGCCAAAGTTAAAGTATGAAAGTGAACGTGAAGAAGGATAGAGCAGCAGCCCTCACGAGGCCCCTTCATAGCCCCTTTGTAGCCCACACCAGCCCCCTTCTCCAGTTGAGTTCAGATTTCTTTTTCTGTTACCATCTTCAGGTGAATTTGACCCTTTGGAGTCCCAATCAAATATCTATTCTTAGTTGGTTTTTATTCAACAAATGCAACAGGCCTAAGCGAGCTCTTCTGACAGCCAGCTTCAGGGAAGCCCAACTCTGCAGATGCCACAAAAGTTCAGTCTGCCTATTTAGGTTCTGGGAGAACAGAACGGTGGCTAAATCACAGGGCAGAAGCAGTCTACTCTTGTGTCCTCTGGTTCAATTCCAAGGGTCTCTGCCTCGGTAATGAAATCTTCCTTGGACCTGGCCAGAGAGCAGTCCAGACAGACAGACAGACAAGGGTCCAGAGGCCCTAACCGTGGCTGAAGGGACTTCAAGGGCCAGAACTGGATGCAGTCTTCTATAAGGACTGTGATGGTCCTCCCCTTGCCAAGCCACTCATGGTCTACTGACTTGAGAAAAGAACTGGAACAAGCACTTGCAGGAAAGAATAACTCCAGATAGAGAGCATGCAAGTACCAACTCAAAGGGCCTCTACCGACTCACAAGTACAAACGAACCATGATCCACAGAAGCATTTCCAAATCCAGAAAACCAATTCAACTAGGAAGTCTAAATGCGTAGGAAGTGTAGCGAAAATGATTCAGTTACTTTTACTGAACCTATAAGCAGAGCTGTTTTTAATAACCATTCTCCAAAACAATGGCGGGAACACATTAATAGATTCTATAAATCTGTAGACGCTGACAAGAGGTGGAGAAAGATTCCAGTAGGCCTGGTTCTACACGAAATACTATAAAACAAACAAATGTCAGGGTGAAGAGTGAGAGTGGAGCTGGGTTGAGGGGGTGGGAGGTGGGTCTGGGGTTGAGGGTGGGGCTCGAGGCTGAGGAGCAGACTCAGGGCATATGCAGGGCTTCTGCAGTGGGCACGTGGAGTCAAAGTAACCTGAAACAGCTTTTACTTGGCCAGTGCATTCGGGAAGACTAAAGCCTTCCTTTATGCTGCTGACCTGGGTTTTCAATCATGACTCAGAAAGGACCTTAAGAGGGAGCTAAATTGATTAGCAAACTGTATTAGAAAGGAGAGTTCAGGTAGAAAATATTTTGGCATTTAGATTGACAAACTGTCCCCAGCATAACCCTCTAAGATCCACAGGTACACACACACACACACACACACACACACACACACACACACACACACACATACACAGAGGGGAGGGTAAAGGGGAGAAGGAGAGGGAGGGGGAGAGGGACAGAGACACAGAGACAGAGACAGACACAGAGACACAGAGACACAAAGACAAAGACAGAGGGAGATGATATTTCTTGTTTTTCCCCTTCTGGAAACTTCTAGATGTTCCTCCAAATCCATTTTATCTTGTCTCCATGCAATCTGAAACATTCTTTTTGGCATGAGACTAAAACCCCAGAGGAGGAATCCCAACATTTCCAGCAAACCCCTCATAGCACGAGCCTAAATAAAGTTCTCCCTCCCGACACGTGCCTCTTGTCAGGGCATTGGTCTCAGTGAAATGAACAGTAACAGATAGAGCCTGTTGGTACCAAGGAGTGAGAAAAGCCCCCGGTGAGCTGTGCCAGCTCTGGGTGGCCAGTAATGCTCTGATGTCACAGAGAGCCACTATGAGGAATGACCCACAGCTGATCATATAATGCACTGTCTGGGCTGTTTTGTGTCCTTCTGTGCAGAGAGCTGTTTGGTGATCTGTAGGACTTGGTGGGTGGTGGTTAGACTCGGTGGTTGGTTGTTGGATCGGATTTGAACCTTGGCGATTGTTTGGATTTGGACATTGAACATCAGCTACACTTCCAGAGTGAGTTCTTTCCTGTGTTTTCTTTCCACAAGCTCAGAGGTTTGATTTTCTATTTATGTGACTTTATTCATTTGGGGGCTTTGCTTACAACTTTGCCTTTTGTTTTTTGTTTGTTTAGGTTTTTCATTTTTTTGGGTGTGGATTAACATCCATCCATTTTCTTTCTTCCTTTCTTCTTTCCTCTCTCTCTCTCTCTCTCTCTCTCTTTCTCTCTCTCTCTCTCTCTCTCTCTTTCTTGCTTTAGTTTGGTTTGCTCTTCTTGATCTTTGTAGACTGGGTTTCTTTGTGTGGACTTGGCTAACCTGGAATTTTCTCTGTAGACCAGGGTAGCCTCAAACTCAGAGATTCACCTGTCTTGCCTCCTGAGGGTTGAGATGAAATGTGGGGAGAAACCTGAGTGGCATCGCTGCCTGCCAACATCCACATTTCTTTTCCTGACTTCTATTTGACTCTGTCACTTTCTGTTACTCCCTATCTCGTCCTGCCTCTTAACCTCCAGTCCCCACATAGTTCCCCTTTCCTTTAACACAGCCTCAAACCACTGAGCTCCTGCAGGTAAGGAAAAATGGTGGCGTTTGTCTCTGTTGGGCTACATTACTCTGTGTAACACAGTGACCTCAAAGTACATCCATTTCCAGAAAAATGACAAATTTTCATTCTTATTCATAGGTGCTGTGCGACTTTTGCCCCCATCCTGTGTATATACTGTGTTTATCTACTGGGGCAGGTTGCATTTACCCATGCACTCTGGGTAAAGCTATCTTGAAGTTCAAGTTTGAGTTTTAACTCAGTGCTTTGCCTTCATAATGGATGTCTTCGGTAAGCTTGTCAATGTTCTGTCCTTTGAGATGGGGATCCTTGTTCTCCTGACTAAAATGTTGTCTTCCATTGCCCTTGCTGTCTTTCTGCTCTGAGCCTTCTTCCTTCTTTCCATCCACTGTGTTTGTCTTTGCTTTGTTCTGCTTTCCCTGTGCCCCTGAGGCATGGCCAGACATGTCTTTGGACGCATCTCTGACTTTGAATCTTAGAGTCTCTAGCAGTAAGCTTGCCTAGAATTAACTCCAATGTGTTTCCCCTGCCACCTTTCTTGCTCTTGCTCCTGGAGACTCTGACCAAGAGAAGGGGAGTATGCTGTCGAGGGAGCTCGAGGCCAGCTGCCACGAAGGGAACACCCTGGCACGTGATTACTACATCCTGGGCACCTTAGACAAAGGGTCCTTTGCAGAAGTCAAAGTGGCTCTCCACCTTATGACCCAGACAATGGTCGCCATCAAAATATTGAAAAGGGGCACAAGGAAAGATTTCTTAGTTGTTTCTGAGGTTGAATTAATGAAAACTCTTCATCACAGTAACATAGTGCAGTTACTACAGATAATTGACACAAGGCACAAAACCTACCTTGTGATGGAATATGCATCCAAGGGATCCCTGCAGAAACACATCAACAAGTGTGGGCGTCTACAGGAGGAAGAGGCGCGGACCATCTTCACAGAGCTGTCTTTGGCCATCGACTATATCCACAGTCAGAATATTGTCCACCGAGACATCAAAGCCGAGAACATCCTGTTGGACTGGGATGGGCATGTGAAACTAACTGACTTTGGTTTAGGCAAAAGACTGGCCTCAGGGGAACAGTTTGAGGGGTTCTGTGGTACCCCACAATATTGTGCTCCTGAAGTATTCCATCAGAAACCATATGACGGCCTTCCAGCAGATATATGGAGCCTGGGTGTGCTCTTATACTACTTAGTTGTGGGTCAACTTCCTTTTACAGAGGCAGCGCACTTCAAGATAAAGTACCTGAACCAATCCCAGTACTATTGGATCCCATATCGCCTCTCCCCAGACCTTCAAGACCTATTGAAGAGATTATTTACACTAGACCCCACAACAAGGCCATCCATCAAAGAAGTATTAGCACACCCATGGCTGCGCCGTGATCAAGGCACGTTGACATCCTCAGAAAAAATCCCTCAAGTACCAGAGCCCAACATTGCTTTTGAAATGTTTTTAATGGGGCATAAAGTTCAAGAGCTCAGATATGCATTGAAGGAACGGAAGTATAGTCGTGCCATGGCAACGTACCTCATCCTCAAAAGAAAGGGTACCCTCTGGCCCCAATTTTGTTACGATGCAGGGCAGGGTGGCACACTGAACCCTACAAAAGCTCACAGCCTTCCTTGTTCTTTAAGGGGGGGAAGCAGTGCATCTACCATTCCCACCTTCACTTCTCCCAGCCACTCTGAGCTGCCTGGGCTTGGGAGGAAAGGCCATAAGAGGAGACACAGTGTGCCTCCCACCCTTTCTTCCCTCAAGAGTAGCTTCCTGGAAAACACCTCCCCACTGCAGGGCTTTATGCCTCATGTTGGAAAGGACACATTCAGAGAAAAGGGAGGCAGAATAAGCTCTACAACTTCACCCTCAAGAAAAAGAAAGGAGACAACAACAACAATAACATCATCTTCAGGAACCACAGGCTCACTGTTCACGCTGTCCCAAACCTCAACCGTTGAAAGCACACAAGATGGGACCAGTGAGAGCTCTGAGGCTTCGTACGCATATAGCAGCACATCCTCCCGGGAGTCTACAACCAGCTGTCCCTTCCCCAGTAAGAAATTCCAGGAAGAGAATACAGGTTCCAAATCCTCCCCAGACTCCAGCACATCTTCCTGGGTGTCTATAACCAGCAGCCCCTTCCCCAGTAAGAAACTCCTGGAAGGGAACACAGGCTCCAAAACCTTTGAAGACTTCAGCTCATCTTCCTGGGGATCTACCACCTGGACTCCCTTCCCCAGCAAGAAAATCCAGGAAGAAAATACAAGCACTGAATTCTTCCAAGACAGCATTTCACCCTCCTGGGAAATAGACCATCATGGGCCTCTCCCAATGAGAAGGTGGGGATGGAAGGGCCTGAAGAAGAGGATCTCCAAAGCCTTAAGAAGACTCTGTTGCTGCCTCCCAGCGACAAATAACAATATCGTGGCAGCCAGTGAAGAGTGCTTCAGAGACTCGGGCTGAAACAAGTAGGTGGGGTGTTATGGGAAAGGATACACTCTCTAGTTTCTTCTTCCCTTAATGTATTCCAGCATGCTCACTGAGGGGGTTGGTGACATTGTATCTATCATGCCAGAAAGAAAATCCCATCCTGTCCTCCCTCCTCTGAGGAATCCTCCAATGCTTGAGCTCCATGTAGACAGCAGAGGATAGTGACCCAGCGCTGGGCAAGGATGCTGGGGCAGGTTGGTGAAGGGATCAATGGAGCACTTGGGAGGAATCAGCTTAAGGGCTCATGTCAGCACGGAGCCAGCACAGCCATGCACAAGTCCTGCAGATTTCTAGTAACATTTCTTGTGTCTGTCTCAAGTGCTGTCAGAGTCCCCCTGGTCCCAGGAGGGTGATACCAGAAAGTGGAGAGGAGCCAGCTGAGGATGCAGACAGGTGCATGGAGGAGAGGGCCAGGTAGGAATTTCAGGGGGCTGTGTGCCAGTGGGAAGTTTTGTCCATACTGCAGGCTAAAACTAGAGGCAAAATGTTTTCCCCTGAAATCTGAAATGAGATTCTGGGAATAAGGTCTGAGCGATGTTCCTTCTGCCTATTCCCTGTAGGGAGTTCCCCACAGGGCAGCAGTCCCAGAACAGCCGTGGCCCTGCACATTCATCTTCACAGCACCCAGAAGCCCCTGGAAGAAGCATCCATGGACTGCTGGTGATTCCCAAAAGAACTGAGAAGAAACATCAGACTGCAGAGAACCTCCATGCACAGTGAGGATGTCAGCTCAGCTGCCTGTCTCCAGGTGTACTTGTGAGCTGAGCAGACAATGGTGCCGGGGGCAGAGGAAGGAACTCAGGGAACCTGACCTGTTCCATGGGTCCAAGAGTTATGTGTCTCCAGGATAGAGGCAGCAACAGAACTGAGAAGCAGTGAGGGTCCAGCTGGAGTCCGCAAGTCAATCCAGAGTCGGCAGACAGAGCTCAGCCCCACAGTTCTGCTGCAGGCCTCCATAGCCTCCTGACTACTGCAGTCACAGTGAGATCCAGAAGCCCTTACTAAGCTCCCAGCTCTAGTCTCTGATTGTGCAAGTTACAGTCACACTTGAGTCATTTCATGGGTATTCCTTAAATTTGGTTGGACATGCAACACACACACACACACACACAGTCTATAGTGTTGATGTTTTCTTGAAGTGTAGAGAATCCACATTTGAAACAAGGTAATTTCATAATTTCAGTGACTTTGCCTTCTGGAAACAGTCCCCCACATCAGTTTTCTCTTGTCTCCACTCCCTTCTGACAAAGTAACTCCCTATTCTCTGGCTTTCTAGGAGTCACGGGAAGCCAGGATAGGCCTTGTTCCCCACTTTGGTCCAGGGTACCCAGCCATGCACAAAGTGATGCTTACCTATGGACTGTCTTTTGAGGAGACCCAAGGTGAAGTCTGAAGTGCTTGCCACCTGAGTCCAGAGAAGGTGCTGGTAAGAAGTATTGCAGTGGGGAGCAGGGAAATGTTGAGGGGAGAACAGATGAGATCCCCTGATATAACAGTGTGGGGTTTCCTCTGGGTAACCCATGGTGACTTGCCCTATTTCCCCCAAGTACAAAGACCCAGAGACCCTCAAATGTGTTAAAGAGGAACTGGATTCCTCTATCCCCTGACCCCACTCTCTCCTGCAAACTCTCTGGTTTTTATACAGGTGGCTGCTGGCATGCTCATGTCTTTGCTAACTCTGCCACCCCTGCTTCTGCTGCTGCTGCTGCTGCTGCTGCTTCTGCTTCTGCTGCTGCTGCTGCTGCTGCTGCTGCTGCTGCTGCTGTTTGTCCTGCTCCTGCTCCTGCTCTTGCTTCTCCTGCTGCTGCTGCTACTGCAGCTGCTACTTCTGCTGCTGGTGCTTTGGCTACTGCTTCTTCTGCTTCTGCTGCTGCTGCTGCTGCTTCTTCCGCTTCTGCTGCTGCTTCTTCCCTTCTGCTGCTGCTGCTGCTGCTGCTGCTGCTGCTTTTGCTTCAGCTGATGCTCTTGCTGCTGCTGCTCCTGCTGCTCCTGCTGCTCCTGCTGCTCCTGCTGTTGCTCCTGCTCCTGCAGTCTGTGCTGAGGGCAGCCTGGGGCAGTGTGAACTCTATAGTCTGTGCTGAGAGCAGCCTGGAGTGGTATGAACTCTCTAGTCTCTACTGAGGCAACCTTAGGCAATGTGAATTATATAGTCTGTGCTGAGGGCAGCTTGAGGCAGTGTGTATTGTTAGCTTTAGGCAAATTTTACTGAGGCTTCAACTACTGATCTTTAGAATTACAGACATTTAACTAAACTTTACAGAATGCTTCCCCAATGTATCTTGGAAAAAACAGACGTTGCAAAATAGTTCATTTAATTTCTACCTAATACTATATAGTTTAGCACATTGATATTAAACTGAATATTTGGTTATAAACTGCAAGAGGTGTCTGTATCAGACATTGTAAGAATGCCAGCTATAATGAAGAACATTTGGAGAATGAGGTAACCATGCTTACATTTCTTCATTTTGCACAAAATACATTTTTTTTAAGGCTCGGGTGAGTGCATGCTGCTCTTCCTGAGGACCTGAGTTTTGTTCCCAGCACCCACATCAGATGGCTCACAGCCACCTGTAGCTCCAGGGGATCCTATACCCTCTTCTGACCTCTGTGGGCACTGTGTTCAAGTACACAAACCTGAATACAGATCCACACATTCATACATAATTAAAATCTTTAAAAGAGTAGGTCTCGTAAAGAAAAAAGTATAAATAATGACTTGTAGGAACCAGAAAAGGACACGAGGTTTTGAGGTATGTTTATCCTGTAGCCCTCTTCTCCCTAATGGGCTTTTACCACTAGGGGGAAGAAGACTGTCTGGACTCTGGATTACTTGACAGATGTGTTATTGCACAATTAGTTGAAGCCTTCCTTCAGAAGCAGAGGGAGGGATGATGGGAGACTGCAGAGTAGAAGAAAGCCAGCCACACCTAAAGTCAGGCACAGTGGCAAACTCTCCTGCAATCCCAAAGTTAGGAGACAGTGGAGCCAGGAAAGCCAGGAGTTCCAGGTTATCCTGGTCTGTATGGTGAGCTTGAGGTCTGGACTACATGAGCTGGTGTGTCACATAAGCAAATAACATATTTAAAAGAGGGAAATAAAATTATATCTGAGGTGCCAAAGCATATTATTTGCCCATTTGACCTTGGCTTTGTCATAGCCAGACAAGACAATTTTATCAAAGCAGTTGTTAAGGTTCAAATCTGGAATAACTCCCACAGGCTCATGTCTTAGAGTGGTAAGTCCTTTCCTTGCAGTGTTATTTAGATGGCTGTGGAGCCTTCAGGAAGTGAAGCCTGGCTGACAGCAGTGGATCTCCAGGAGCAGGCTTTTGAAGGTTATACCCGTTCCTGGTTGGGCTTCTTTACCTCCTGTGAACTGGCCACCCATCTCTGCTACTGCAGATTGACACACTGTGTGTGTGTGTGTGTGCGTGCATGTGTGTGTGTGTGTGTGTGTGTGTGTGTGTGTGTGTGTGTGTGTGTGCAGGCAAGAGGACAATTTCTGGAAGTCAGTTGTCTCCACCATGTGAGTCCTGGGGATTGAACTCATGTCATTGGGCTTGGCTGTAAGTCTCTTTGCCCACTGAATTCCAGTAAGTCAGAAATAATTTTTTAAAAAGTAACAACTTAATGCTCAAGTAAACACACACACACACACACACACACACACACACACACACACACGTAGAAGGATTAGGTGGACATTGCCTGTATTTAATTAAAATTCAGTGTTTTCTGAGAGTGAAATATCATCAAGAAATATTCCCTTTTGCAGTAGTGTTCAGATCTGCCTCTTTAGAATGTTCTTTTTTTTTTGAATGTTGATAGTGGTGCCTTGGCTGGTTTTGTGTGTCAATGTGACACAGCTAAGAGTCATCAGAGAGGAAGAGAAAATGCCTCCATGAGATCCAACTGTAAGGCATTTCCATAATTAGTGATCAATGGCGATAGCAGCGTTGTAGGTGGTGCCATCCCTGGACTGGTAGTCCTGGCTCCTATAAGAAGGCAGGCTGCACAAGCCAGGGCAAGCAAGCCGTTGATTGGTACCCTGCTAGTGGCCTCTGCATCAGTTCCTGCCTCCAGGTTCTTGTCCTGTTTGAGACTTTCTTGTCCTGACTTCTTTGGTGATGGACATGATGGCTGTGGGATTGTCTGTCTGTCTGTCACTCTGGTTTTATGCTGTACCAGGACATTCCAAATTTGGAGGTGCATAATGCAGCATTACTTAAGCCATGAATAAGAATGAAATTGTGTCCTTGGCCAGATTACAGATACCCTGGAGATCATCATGTGAAACACATTCAGCCAGACTCAACAATTCCCTCATATTGATGGTTTCCAAGTTCTTGGCTCCCCTGACTCTAGGCCCATCCTGAGGCAGCATGGCAGAGGTGGAGGCACATACAAAGCCTGCTTGGCACCCGGGACACAGAAGCAGAGACAACACTTATTATTACTTATTCTGAGATTGGTCTTACTATGTAGCCAAGGCTGGCCTGGGACTCATGTAGCTCAGGTTGGTCTTGAATTCAGGACCCAACTGCCTTAGCCTTGAAGGTTCTGGGTATGTGCTAGTGTGCCCGGCTAGGATGTGTTCTCAGAATACTGTTTTCAAAGCATGAGATACCTTCATGTGTGGGTCACTTCGGGTCAACTAACCCTTCTGTGGCTGGTTCCTTCAGGTAAGGGGTGGAGTGCAGGCAGAGGAGGGTGTTCTGGCACTCAGTTGGAAGGAGCCCATGGACCAGCTGGATTCTTATCTGCTGGTAACATTTCTACACCACAGACACTCTCTAGTTTATGGCAGCTGGGAACTTACTTTTGCTTTCAAGAATCCAGTGATAGGTCAGATTCTCAAATACAGCAGATGGTGGCTGGCCATGAGTGAGAAGAGACTCAAGATTTTAGAGAGACTCCCTGACGGAACTTGCCCCTCACAAGCTGACATTCCATTGCATGTTTACATGAATGAGAAAAAGGTGACTTCCCATGCCTGTTTAACCCGGATCCCCTGAGGCCAAAGCCCATAAGAGGCACAAATACATGACTCTATAGGGTGGGGACCCTGTTTCCCATGGAGTCCTCTATCACCTCCAGAAAGGAATTCTGACTTTCTGGAAATAAAGAATACAAGATTTTGTTGAGTGAATAAAATTGTGTCATGTGTTTTGCAAGCAGACAGTAAAAAGACTTCTTTCACACTGGACTGTAACAAGCTTAGTGTGCTGTCTGGTCAACCCGTGTTCATCTGATAAACCTCTTGATATCATCCTAACTGGGCAAAGGACTCCTATAGGTAGGAATGAGGGGGCTGTGGAGAAATCAGTATGTTTCCCACCTAATGTTTTCGATTTCCAGCTAACAAAATAGGGGCTTTCTTCTGAGGCAGTGCTTCAGAGTTTTCTCACTTTGGCCACCAGGTGGCAGGATGTGAATAAAGAATTTTAAATCATCCTTTGCCCTAAGGTTTTTTTGTGAAGATACTATGTGAATCTCTTGTTTCAGAGTCAACACTTTAAAATAAAATATGTATGTGTTTAACTCTTATCAGCATATGTGAGTATCACAAAGTAACAGTTTTTATTATGACTCTCTTAAGACAGGTTTTCTCTGTCACATGGCCTTGG